>NC_087206.1:54776604-54779104 GCF_015104395.2 Macrobrachium nipponense
TATACTATATATATATATAAATATATATATATATATATATCTATATATATTATATATATATAGGTATATATAGATAGATAGATAGATAGATAGATAGATAGATAGATGTGCATATATACATATATACATACATACATAGATATATATATATATATATATATATATATATATATATATATATAATACTTCTAGGGCACAATTTTTTCTTGGGCATTTTTCACGGCCTACAAACATTCATTGAATAGAATGGCTTCTCACTGTTAACCAGCTTTTTTGAAATTGCTTCATATTTTCTAATTATTTTCTTTACTTCATTGTTCAGGTTACTAATGGACACATAATGGGGTTCTTCCATTTACTCCAGTATTTTTTACACGCGACAGCTGTTTCGTCAAACCTATACGTATTGACGTTTTCAAGCGTACTGATACAAATATGAGCCTACATGCGTTTTGTGACGTCATGAGGACGAAAGGTAGTACCAATTGCCAGATACCTAGTTTTAAGTATTTACAAAAGACTATAGTGAAACATAAAATAAAGACAAATAAATAAATATGTTAACAACAGAAATTAAATAAAAAAGTTGAAAGTAAGTTATTATATGCACATTATACATAAATATATATTAATTAATATATGTCTAATTCACTGAAAGTCAGTGTGCGCTCCTGTCGCGTGTGGGGGGCTTTGTCCCACGCGGTTGAAGGACTGCCTCCTACACGAGGGCAAGGATCGGTCTGCCTCACGTTGGATGATGTTAAGGCTGGGACGGTTGCATTGCGATGCTGACTGCTTCTGATATTCAATAAACGAGTTGTAGTGTTAGACCTTCCTTGTGTATTATTTGTGTTTATCTGTGAGAAGTTCTTGTAAATGATGGTTTTTTATTGTGGGTATCCACAAAGTGCTGATGAATGGTCCTCCTTGGTTTCTGGTGGGCCTGCATGCGACGTTTGAGTGTGGTGGTTGTGTGTCCGATATAGCATTTTTGGGGGGGACTGACATTGCTCGTCAGCACAGACAAACTTGTATACTATATCAGATTTAACCTCTTTCTCCGTCGATGGGGCCGTACTATTTTCATTACCAAAGAGGCCGTAAGGTTTGGTTTGCAGTAAATCCTTGCTGTTATTTTGTTTATATGGGCGCTAGGGGGGTGGTTCCTCTTCGCAGTATACCAAGGATGGTTTCCTTCTTTCATCTTGTGTGTTTGTTGTATGGTATCTGATGGTATATCACTATTTCTTTGTCTTTGTCTTTTGCTGTTCGCCATATCCATTGGTCGCCACATCTCATGGTTGCTCTGATCCTTTGGTTTTCGTTGCACTAACTTATGGAGTGTACTTCCTGTTTCTGTCATCTTTATAGAGAAAGGCACTAGGCACTGGCGTTTCTAGTTTTTTTTTTTTTTAATTTATCATAAACCAAAGGACATTTCCCACTGGATTTTCAGTTCCTTCAATTGCAGTGAGGGAAATAAACTCGTAGTTTTCGGAAAAGGAATGAGCGAGGACAGTGAGCAGATCATTTTCCTCCTGACGACGCCATTAATTGTGAGGTCTGATACTTGCTTGTCCACTCTGACCATTGAGGAAAGTTTTCAGTCGCCTCTCTCATTCATGAATATTTTATAAACCTCCTGGACTGCTTACGCTGCCATCGCTTTGTGTACATAGCTGTGTGTTTTTTTTTTTTTCTTTTTTCTTTTCTTTGTTTTAGTAAGAAATTTGTTACTTCTTATTAGGCGTTCTTTCACTGATTAATCGACACAAGAAATGTAAACATTTTGCAAGAACCATCATTTGCATCATTTCTGTACACGATAGGTAGAAAATGACTTGATTCCTTTTCATATGAAATGACAGCTTGGAAGCGAACTGATCAGCCTTATGTAAGGCGGGGTTCTATCACAAGAGAGCGTTTCCCATCGGCTTTCCCGATATGTTTTTTATGATAATATTGTGAGAGGATTAGAGGGGAGAGAGACAGAGAGACAGGGGAGGGAGGGAGGGAGGGACTTCCGAGTGGGCTTCAGACCGTGCGCTCCAATAAAGGAAATCTATTAACTTGGGGAGAAAGAATAAAAAAGAAGCTTAAAGCACTTTTTGAGAAACGGGAAGCTGGCGGAGACCACCTCCCTCCGAATATTTCAGCCGGAATGGTTTCTAGAAAAAGGATTGTCATCAGGGACCTGCGCGCTCAATTTGATGTTGGAACTCGAGTCAAGTTTCTCCCTTTTTATGACTTTTCTTTCCCTCATAAACATTGGAATTGGAAGCAGCGCTGCTCACATCCAAGCCAACTCTGTTAAGGTAGAGCGAATAATAACTTCTGGAGGAAGCGTCGACAGTTAATAAATGATCGCAGACGTCCGCTAATTGTTTTAGGAAAATTATAGGCTTTATGACGGTCATTACAGGACATTTTGACAACGCTGGAAAGAAAGTTAAGAGAACATTTTCCAAACCCTTGAACTTTTGTCATTAATGAACATTAA
>NC_087206.1:54781604-54924104 GCF_015104395.2 Macrobrachium nipponense
TTCACGTACCCTGTTTTAAAGGTGTAGGTACTACTGCGAGTGCCTGTTTTCCTATCATGTTTTGCGTTCTCATGCTGAGGATGATCCTGTAACACCTTGTATCACTTTTACTGAAATTCTCTCTCTCTCTCTCTCTCTCTCTCTCTCTCTCTCTCTCTCTCTCTCTCAGCCAATAGTCTCTTAATCTTTTCAGTGTAAGTGATATATGAGAGGTAAAAATCTAAACGTAGTACTAAATTACCAGGAAACACCCCACACAAAAGTTGATTATTTACCCCTGAGAAGTAATGACTAGATCATTTTTTATTTTATTTTATTTCATTTTATTTTATTTTTATTTTTTTTTTTTTTTTTGCGTTCATCTGAAAATGTCCTTAGCGTGCTCACGTCTGTAGTATAAGCTGCTCCTTTTTCATTGATTCCGCACACAGGTCGTTACTTTATTTGATATAAATACTGCGCATCTAGCAGTGCTGGACATATGATAAATCTCTTCGATCTGGACAATAAAATACTCGTGATTTTGTCATCCCTTGACTGGAGATTTTGAGAAGATTAACTTTACTGACAGCAAATTTAATCTTCCATTCGTCTTACTTCCCACCCTCTCCTAACATCTTTGCTTCGTAGTGAAACTGCGAGGTTTTCCTCCAGTTATCCTTTAAGACCTCTTTACTGTCGATTCCCCTACCAGCGCTGAATGGCCTCATAGGTACCAGTGGTTCACCTTTTGCCTAAGATTTTTATTCTATACCGTTCCATTATATAAACACGTTAGTATCCGATCTGATCGACTGTTTTCTTTGAAGCGTTCTCTGTTTTAATTTTTTTCATTAGGAAACACTAGATGCTTTGAAATCATTCTTTCAGTCTCTGTGCTAATAATATTAGGCATTTTACTTTCTATCTGAGGTTGGCAGCGTTTTACAAATAATCTGTCATTTTAGATATACTGGCTAAAATTTCACAACCTGGTAATTTCTTCTTTAAGCTGAGAACTCTCTCTCTCTCTCTCTCTCTCTCTCTCTCTCTCTCTCTCTCTCTCTCTCTCTCTCTCTCTCAAACTGGCACTCACAGTTTTGTCCATTTGTTTGTCTATTGTATGTATTGATATAAGGAAAGGCGCGCCCAAAGGAATGGGACTTTTTCGGCAAATGCCTTCTCATTGTGCATTTATTTGCAAGTGTTTATAAGCCTATTTTATTTTTTATAACGTTATGACCTGCTCATGTAATTTGAAAAAATAACAGTAGTAGTGGGCAGCACGTCTTGCGACAACCAATATTTTGTGAAAGTTGAGCAAACGAAGAGGAAAGAAAGGGGAAATGGCGGTGGTGATGAAACAGGGTGGCCGGGAATTTGGACAGGGAGAGAGACAAGAAAACCTTGCCGCGAATGGCGCATTGTAAACAGAGACCGCACAGGGAAAGAAAAATAGGTGAACGAAGGCCAGAGTTTAGAGAAGAAGAACGATAATTAAGACCCACAAGAGAGAAAGATGGATAAACAACTGCGAACAAGAGTAGAGAAAGGTAAAATGACACCTCTCCAGGGAGCTGGCAGGACGAACGAAAGCCGCACGAGAGAGAGAGAGAGGGAGAGGAACCATGCGAAGGAGACAACGTAGATGGAAACCTCAGTTGTTTCTCTGATCCTCTCACCAAAGTAACAAGAAATATTGTACATAATATTGATTAACTTTCTCTCATGTACGCTTCCCTCAAAAGTTCAGTACAACGCAGTAATTTAAAAACATACTAGTAGAGTGGAATCTGCTCCGCTAGCGACATTGCTGTTTGAATAACTCAGTTTTTCAGCCAAACTGTTAATAACTTACTTTTGGTAAATGAGATCTCAGAGTGGGTGCGTGGGGTTGGAAATGACGTTGAGTGAACACAGACAAAAAACATAAGCACTGTTTTGCTGTAGTTTACCATTCTCGCTAAATGATAGTCGTCCTTCGCCAGATAACTAAATTTAACTTTATCCGCTGGACTTTCCACTTCATACTAGAATGGAAGACATCTGCTTAACAGAAAACGTGGTTTCATTGCAGCTACAAGAAAAGAAGCTAAAGAGAAACCAGGGGCTTTTGTGCATTTATAGATCTAGAGAAAGCATGCGATAGAATCCCAAGAGAAGTGATGTTCTGGTGTTTGAGGAAAAGGAAAGTCGCAGAAAAGTTGGTTAGGCTGATCGAGATGATAATAAAAGAACGAGCACAAAAATAATAACTGCAGTTGGGGAAAAAGAAAACTTTGAAGTTAGTGTTGTACTACACCAGGGGTGTAGTACAACACCATTTTTGTGTGTGCTGGTCATGGATGCGATGAGTGAAGCGATCAGGAATGAAGAGCTGTGTGAGTTGTTGTGCGCCGATGATCTGGTGATTGCTGCTGAAAATGAGGAGGACCTACAGAGAAGGGTTGGAGAGTGGCAGGAGTTTTTAGAGGGGGTGGCTTAAAGGTGAATGTGAATAAAACGGAGGTTTTACTGAGCAGTAGGGAAGATAGAGACGGAATAGTAATACGAGAAATAAGAGGCTCGATTATAAAACAGGCAGAAAAATTTAGATATTATGATATACTTTAAGCCAAGAGGGAGGAAGGCTGAAGTTGACAATAGGATAAAAGCTGCATGGCGAAAGTGGAGAGAGGTAGCTGGAATAGTATGTGATAAGAAAATGCCAATCAAGCTAAAAGTCAAGATATATAACAGTGATAAGATCAGTGTTAATGTATGGATCAGACACGTGGGCTCTAAGAAGAAAAGAGAAAGCAAAGCTTGAGAGAACAGAGATGAGAATGCTGAGGTGGATTATGGGAATATCGCTGCTTGAGAGATTGGAAAATGATGGAATAAGAAGAAAGGCAGGCTTAGTAAAGATTACAGAGGTGATAAGAGTCACAATTGAGATGGTATGGGCATGTGTCAAGGATGGATGACGAGGAGGGAGGGAGTGAGGAGAGCTTGGGAAGAACCTGTTAGAGGAAGAAGATCGAGAGGGAGACAAAGAATTAGATGGCGAGATAAAGTGAAGGAAGATATGGAGAGAAGAGGTTTGGTGGTTGATGATGCCTTTTAATAGAGGGCAGCAGAGAAGTCGGGTCAGGCAACCGACCCCTTAATGTAGGGATAACGGTGGGAAAGAAGATCCTTGCCGTATTCTGTGATAGAGTGAAGGGATAAAATTTTGAAAATTAGCGGAGGGGCTTGAGAGATGACCTGTTGCACTGCTTGGAACACGACTTCAGAGGAAATTATTGAAGTACTTACTCCACATGTATATCACAAAAAGTATGGCTCAACTAATAATGATAAACCTAAAGCTTTATTTTGAGTAGCAAGGGAACTCAAACCTAAAAGTAAGGTCTCGGTTCAAGGCCATGGCACAGACCAATGTCTGAGAAATATTTGCCGTACTTTTTATAAACCATCAATCAGTCTTGGTCGTGATAAGAAATTATACTCTCTCTCTCTCTCTCTCTCTCTCTCTCTCTCTCTCTCTCTCTCTCCGCAGCCGCATACAAAACAAAGACCTGAAACCCTAGATTTAGTGCGTCTCTCCTTGCCAAGAAAATTTAATCGTGAGATCTAATATATTACATAAAGACGTAGAGGAGGAATTTCTCAAAAAAATGGTGACAAAGGTGATCACAGTCGCAAGTGAGAGAATATTGGACTGACTTTAGATATATATCATAGATCTATAATACGGAATTGTTGTAAGTGGAGAGAGGGAGAGGGAGGGGGAGTGGTAGATGGGGGTTTCGCTGACTCATGAAAAATGGAAGTTGATGGAAGTTCTCTCAACATATTAAGGAAGGAAGCTGTTAGGCCATTTTGAGTGAGAGAGAGAGAGAGAGAGAGAGAGAGAGAGAGAGAGAGAGAGAACGTAATGTGTCCATCTGTGTCTTTCGTTTATCCGTTCCTCACAGAAACGGATTGTGATGAGTGATTTTTACCTCTTCAGTATAATCATGAAAGTGATCACATTATTATTATTATTATTATTATTATTATTATTATTATTATTATAACAAACCTTTAGTCTTTAGAAAGTGAATCCACTGACGCGTTAAACATGCTTATCATTTTTATTCCAAAAGGGTTGGCATTTACATAATGGATATGTATGTTTTTATATATATAATATAATTGGAGCCCGAAGTAATTATGGTTTATAAACTCGAGATCTAAGCCATAGTTTATTCGCATTACATGTGGTATATTAAATGCAAAATATAACGGAGGTTTAGTCACTCTCTTTAGAAATAAAGAAATCGTCTTCTTCTACCTTACCCATCAATGTTTTGTAGCAGTTACAGAATGAGACAGAGAAGGGTCCTGAGCTTTGGCTCATTGTGAACAAAGTTCTCAGGGCTGGAAGAGGACCCCAGTTTTGGCCTTCCACACTGTGTTCCCTTCTTAGGTTACATTCAGACACAATTCCTAATCGTAATTTCTGAGTTTTCATTTGTGTGCTCATTCTGGTCCGTAGTAAGAGGTTGTTACCAATTTGTATGCAGTTTTATTGCCTCTGCCGTTCGATTTTACGCATTTTGAAGATCAGCACTGGTCAGCATTTCTCTCAAAGTCAGTGGCCTTTTTTCTTGCTTCGTTAGAATTCATGTTCGTTAATGAAATAATAATAATGATAATATAATTATCATAATGATGAACACAATAATAATAATAGTTACAGAGAAGACCATACAATCTACGGGATTTAACGCCAATTTTCATTATGCATCATTACAGCTCCCTATCACCCTTCTGTGCCAACAAGTGAAGTATACTAAACAGCCCACTCCGAGAGAATGAACCCTTTAAAGGGACCTGGTCATATGCAAGCTTTTGTACATATAGATACAAATGTGAATTCTATTTTATAAGAATATTTTTTTATGAATTAAAGTAAAAAAGATAAGTAAAATAGATATGTATATACTATATATGTGTATAAATATGTGTAGTTCTTCGTAGTACAATGGGTACTAGCCGTCTAGAGTCATGAGATCAGTCTTGGGTCGAATCCAAGGACTAGAGGCCGCTACGCGAAATATCAATTGTGTTTTAGGGCGTTTGCACCTGAAAATGAGTTGACAGTTGCGGATCACAATCTGGAGGGAATAAGCTTTCTGAGAACAGAAAGTTCGACTCCTGGGGCCACCCACTCTATGGGGAAAAAGCAGCACAAAGTTTACAGATAGGTAGACTGATAGACAGAGAGATAGACGGCGTGAGATGGTCACTGACACGCCAACAAGCTTGATAGAGCGTCCAAAATCAAAGTGAATGGAGCAATGTGTTTAAGGGATTAGAGACATTTATGAATGTGTATGAAGCAGCTAATGTGGAAATTTTCTGCATACGGGGCTCATCCACAATTGAACAATTAAAGTATGAATGTGATTAGGACTTTTGTGTTTTTTTCTTATTTGAAGCTATCGCTTGTTAAGGAAAATAGTTAAATGTTGATAGAAAAAATATGTATGTATGTATGTGCATTGTCATATATATATATATATATATATATATATATATATATATATATATATATCATAATATATATATATACATATATATATATATATATATATATATATAGAGAGAGAGAGGAGAGAGAGAGAGGAGAGAGAGAAGGAGAGAGAGAGAGCGGAGAGAGAGACGAGAGAGAGAGAGAGAGAGTTGACTTAATTCGAAATCATTACAAAGGAGAATACAATTGAATGAATTGGGCTGAACAGGAAAAATGAAACTTCTGAGATGAACAAGGACTGGCTTTACAACGAAAGGGAGTTTCAGCTTTAAACCGACATTAAAGCCAGAAATAGGCTGTAAGACTTAAAAAATAAAAAGTAGAATAAGGCAGATGGTAAGGAGGAAAGAGGAAGAGTGATGGCGAATTAAAAAAGTTATTTATCTCCGAGTCCCGCAAACACTTGAACTTTGTGTCCGACCGTTGTAGTTTTAATAACACCCTCTTGGGCCTTTTAAAACTCTGTCCCACATCTCTTCTGGCCCTTTTCGAAAACTTTTCTTCTGCGCAAACCCCAGCGAGCCACCAAAGACATGGTCGGAAATGGTTGGGCGCGTACACCCTATATCGGAGGGAGCGCGGCCTTATTTCCAAATGAAATTTGGAATGATATGTCAACTGCTTATGAGTGAAGTTAATTTTATTTTGTTCTCTTAACATCCTGGTGTGTGTGTTCGTTTGTCGAACGTTTGCGTTCAAATTGTAGCTTAGGCTCTATGTTATTCACTCCGACCTTGAAAGACTTTACGAGAAGCTTAACGTTAGCTTTCATATCATGGTCTCAGTGGTCAGTGATAGTCAGTGTATGGTGCCTGTTAAAGTGACGCTAAAAGATTGGAGGTGAATTTTTAAACGAATCTTTTAAACACTAAATATGATTGTATAGGAGTACGTATAAAACAATATAGAATAATGGAGTAATTTTTGAAAACCTCTATGATTTTTTTCAACATTTTCATTCTGCAAACATTTTTTCGTGAATAATTGTTCAGTTATACTCTGATCGGACAGTTTTATTGTGTTTATGTAGTGATATAATGTCTGTCACGATTAAGACATTGTTTCGGGTAAGAAACGTTCAATCAAAATCATCTCGGTGGTTTAATTTGAGTAGTCGTCGTCAACCTATTAAACTGGTCACCAATTCCCCGCACCTGCGCCCATCCCATGTCAATAGAGAAGGCGGAGAAGGTCGGGGCGCCTGCTAGGAAGGGATTTGTGGTCGACCATGCAGAGCTAGATTCGGAACTTGATCATGTTTTGCATTGCTCTTTTATAGGTGTGAGAACCGGGTTTGATGAAGGGTAATTTACGCTTCTCATTTTTTCAAAGATATCTTCAGAGTTCGTACCACGGTCTCTCAACTTGGAACCCTGTCAGTTAATTTCTTATCCAATTAGGGAGAAAAAAATTTACTAACACAATTAGGTATATATATATATATATATATATATATATATATATATATATATTATATATATATATATATATATCTACACACATAAAATTGTGTGTGTGTTGTTTTTCAGGCACTTGCTACCGCTAGATAGTGAGTATGCATATGTAATTAGACAATACAGTTCACAGCATAGTTTACAGGCTCGAACTTAGAACTGTATTACAATTTTAAGTCAGGTATAAAGAAGACAAATCATGTAAAAATTAGAGAGCTTTTTGTTGTATATTGAAGGCTCACATTTGTAAAACTTTTAATGACATTTCAAGTTTTTGAAATGGAAAACTCTAAGTGCAGGAATATGGCTGGTGTGAGAAGGTCCCGCTGGGTACTTGTGCTCTTGCAGGTTCAAGCATTGTTCGGAAAGCTTCACGAGAGAGAGAGAGAAATAATTAGCACTGATAGAAAATTAAAAGGAGAGCGCTAGAGAGAGAGAAAGAGAGAGAGAGAGAGAGAGAGAGCTTGAGGCGTTAAGAAGTAGGAAGAAGAAAACCTCTGCTCCCTATTCAAGTAGTGACTAGGGAGTCGAGCAAGAGGGAAAAGGTTTGGTAATGAGAGTGTTTAAGTGTACAAGTCTTAGACGGGTTTCGGTGTTTTTTTTTTTTCTTTCTTTTTTTGTTCAAGGATGGCGCAGATGAACGTGTGATAGACGCATTTGCCACATCAGATTAGAGGGTGAGGAGAGGCGAGCCCATCGGGTCGTATTGTCTCTCTCGAACAACCAATCGCACCGAACCATCTGACTCGCACAGCGCTCACCCCAAGCAAGGACCACCGCATAGAAAAGTAGAGACAGAAAGAGGAAGAAAGATAACAGGGGCATAGGGACGAACACAATGTAGGTCTGTAGGTTACTGGTACATCTTGAGCGACTCGGGGATTTTATGATTTTCATGGCGAGGGAACGGTAGTAGGACTTCTACGAGATGGTGTGTCTGAGAATATCAAGTGATCCTGTTGGGCGGTTTTGTAACCGCTCTCCAGTCGACTTCATTATTGACGAGTTATGAAGAGTTTTCTAATGTGACATATATATGTACGTACGTGTGCGTGAATTTACGTTGTACTCATTTCATCATCATAATCACCTGCAAAGCGGCATGAGAAAACTCTCAGCGAAATCTTTTCTGTGCTTAATCTTTCACTAATCTCCACTCATCTCCGCCCTCCCTCTCATTGTCCCCATCTGGGCAGGCCTGGGTCTTCCCACTCTTTTGGTTCCCACAGGAGCCCGGCTGACACTATCACGTGCCATTCTCCCAAGGTTTGTGCGAAGGATATGTCTTGGCCATCTGTGTCTCCATTGAAGTAGCGCAGGAAAGTATTGCAGAAAGAATGAGAAAATAAGAAGAAAATCATGAATCGTGGTTGTAACTTGTATCATCCTAATCTTCAGTGTTATGTAAACTAGCAAACTTACCCATCTACGATGGGTGATAAAATACGGGTGCAGAAGTGAAAAGTTTATATGTACTATATGTTCTGCAATATTAAAACAAGGGCGATTTTTATACATACCTACTACAGAACCTCTTTGTACACAATATTATCAGTTTGTCCACAACTTAATTTCAAGTTGGCAGAGTCAGTTGCTCTGCTCATCGCCACATACAGTTGGCCATGCGTGAACATGGGTGACGGCAGAAACACACCAACATGATCCAAAGTCTGGCCCTGTGACTTGTTTGCAGTGAATGAGAAGGCCAGGTTGATGGGTAACTGCCTGCGCCGTAACTGGAACGGAAACTGGTTGCCCGAAGGCATCAGAGGAATCCTCGGGATGAACAGACGTTTGCCGGTGCGAGGGCCCATTGCTATCACTGCTACGATGATGTGGGAGTTTAGCTCCATAACGGTGTACCTCGTTCCATTGCAATGTCCATTGGCAGGATCAAAATTCCGATGCAACATTACCGGGCAGTACTTCTTCAACGTTATTTTGTGCACTGGCAGTCCCGATGGATTTAAGTTATTCAAAAAATCTTGCGGATATTGATGATCATTTTCATCTTCTATTGTGTCCGAGCTGAAATATTCACGACTTTCTCCGGGAAGTTGTACAGAAATTATGTATGAAAATTTGTAAAGTAACCAAGTCTACGGGAATAACCAGCTTCGTTTCACGGCCAGAAACAGCTCCGTTTCAGGGAATCCCTTCTCACCCCCACCCCCTACAAAGGAGGGGGTTAGGTTGGATGAAACCCCATTACAAACCATCTTAGGGGTCCTCCACCATAACCCTGCCAAGTTTCATGCCCATCTGACCAGCCGTTTGGCCGTGATTGAATGACAGACAGACAGGCAGACAGACATTACGCCCATTATAGTATGATGATTTGTAACTGATATAGGCACGGCCTTTGAAGTAATGATCTACTATTTTAGTTCTGTTATCTATTGCAAGCTAGAACGATTAATTAAAAAGAAACGCGGCGTTGATCTCTCTCTCTCTCTCTCTCTCTCTCTGTATATGCGTGTGTGTGTGTATGTGTGTGGGCGTTTGTGTGGAACCCCTTTAAGATCATTTTAAAATTTTGTTGGTTGTACGGCTGTAGAGTGTTCGCATTCCGGATCCTTTTTCAAGGTATTATTATAATTATTATCGTTACTATTATGTTGCACCCGCATACTATTTAGATTGTTATTGCTGCTGGTCTTATCTCACTCTATTGTCAACATTTGGGATTATGATGGTGAACAACAGTTTCAAAGTGGACTCAACACCGCTGCTTCCCCGGAACGAGATATTTTTTGTCTGCAGACTGCCAGTTGATTTTTAGTCACCCTGATTTATGTTGTTCATCCCTCGATTGGTTGGTTTTTTCAAAATTGATAAAAGTAAAGACAATAATTCTGACGCGAATGCCAAAGCCTTTGAGGAGTACAATAGTGTTCATGAGAGTGACTGTTGAGTTTTGAGTTGTCGTCACCTCCCTCAGTGTTTTCGTGATTTTACTTCTGGTATTTGAGAGATACCACGATTTTCTATCAGATTTAGCTGAGATCCGAAGACGCAAATAAAACACAAACGTCGGTTCGGTTTTTTAATGTTTGTGTGCGTTCACGATGATGGATATATCCTTTGTTGAAACTGAAATTTGTTACGTACGTTTACTTTTATTAGGAAGATGTAAATCCTTTATTTACACTTACTTATTGACTACACAACTCCTTTATGCTTTCTTTTATTATGCGAAGTTATTGTCAGTCATGGCTGTGTGAGTTATGCTTTGAAATATGCTTAAATTTATAAATATTATGGTACACATCCTATATTGGAAAAAAGAAGCGACTTAATATAATACCAAAAACTAACGTAATACGTGAAATATAGTTTAATGAGTTTTTTAAACAAACTTATAATTGTCAAACTCTAATTGTATTCAATCACATTCTGATTCGTAGACTTTGCTATTAAGCGCTGAGCAGAATTTAGATACTTCTCTCTAACTCTTTTGCACTCAGTTCCACTTATAGCTCACATTAATATCATTCAGCCCTTTTTGTCTTCTCGGTCTGACAAAAATCTCTAGATAGTTGGATGACTGCCATAGCATTGTTGGTCTTAGGCAGTTCCTCTTGAGTTGGATGAATGGCCATAGTTGTTGATCTTTGGCAATTCCTCTTGCACTCTTTCAAAACGGAACCACAGGCGGAACCACAGGCCGTCCAATGCAAGTATCTTCATAGTGGTCGACTGCAAGCAAAGAAAGTTGCCGGCGAATGTATATTTTCATTTAGCAGTGTACTGAATGATACAACGGCTCTAACTCCAGGAACAAACTAACTAACAGCAAGCGAATCTTTGATGACAACACCATCAGAGGCATATCTTCTCTTGCCGAATTCCCATAATTCTCTATACAGAAACTGACCCAAAAAGAAAAAAGTAGCCGTGATGGCTACTAAAAGTTAATCATTCAATATAAGTAATGATCACGGCTGCTTTTATGATTGCAAGCTCAGATTCGATGTTTACAGAATTAACAGTCAGAAGTGGCACAATTTACTTACATCTTGAAGAGGTTTGGCCTAAGTTTATCAACGAATGGCAAAACCAGTTTTCGTATCATGAATAGTATAGAGCTGCTCAAAGATAAATGGTACAGTTTAGAAGATGCCACTCACATTTAAAATGTTTACAAAGGGCAAGTGCGCTTACATTTTCAGGTTATAGAAAATTAATATCGTGTCTTCTTCCGAATCGAGCATAAAAAAATTTTCATCCTTGTTTGTTTTCTTATGTTCTCCAGAAAATACTAATTCGCTTCCATGTATAACCATCTAGCATAATCGTGAGCAATTTTTCGTTGGTTGTTGGGAACATGTCATTCTCCCGCTGATTTCAACATACAAACAAGGGACCATTAGTCGATGGTCCAAGTCATATTTGCTAATATTAGGATACAGAAACTACCACCACGAACTACTCTATCTAAACGAGATAAATCTCTGGTAGAAGCAGACACCTACACCGGAGAACAGTATTCTAGTTAAGGAAGCATAGATGGCCTAAAATGGGTTAAATTCATTTTATTAGTTATAAATAAATAAGTGAGGCTTTATGAACAATACCTAACTTTTATTAGATGTTTCCCAAAAGCAAGACGTGAGTCAAAAGTTACTACTAGAGTAGTTACAGCTTCAGAGTCAGGCAGCAAAATCCCATCAACCTGAAGGGGAGGATGGGGTGGAAAATCTATACGAGATCTGCTGATCAACAGTACTTTCCTTCGACTGGATTTCAACCTTGGACCCCACCGACTGTACCAGTCACTGATCCGGTTATCAGCAGACTGAACAATCTCGTTTTGCAGACCAACAACCATATCGTGTGTATACACCAAAGATGATAGTAGACGAATAACACTACCCTGTGGAACTCGGGACACAGTAGGTCTTGGGTCACTAAAATCCTATTAACAGCAACTTGTAGTATTTTTTTGGCGAATGGTTTGAGCTTTCCTTTGGCGAGTACAATTTTAACCAACAATTGATATCTATGAGGGTAATGTTACTCTTCATGAACTATATTCTGCATTTGCTTCCTTGACATCTTCCGAGTTTAGTACTAGATCACCATTCTGGTACTCTGTTGTTCACGAGTGGTAAGAGAGTGAGGTGACAACATTAAGCCTGTGTTCCATGCTCTGCGACTGACATTTTCAGTGGCATCAGTTGGTAATGGGAGATATGTTTTCGTTCAATGAAATTTGATTTTGGCGCCTGTTTGGTGATAAATAAAATATTTTCACTTTTGCTTTATCAGTTATGAGTGGTAATCGTCAACGAAGAACTATCACTTCTTCCCAATTAACTGTTCTTCTAGGCCGAAGCTCTGAGAAGAAGAGCAAGATGGATTCTCGCCTTGGTACTCGGCAATATGATGAAGCCGAACACTCGGCAAGCACCAACGAAAGCACTCCCGATTATTGTAATAATCGTCGGGAATACCCGGTGCCCAAGTGTTTGGAAATCTCAGAAAACCAAATCACCCTGCGACCGCTAGAAATTCCAAGGAATTTAATGGCTTAGTGAGACACTCGATTTTCATACTATTACAGAAAAACCGTAACACGCTGGGAATGCCAGAAATTCCAAGGAATTCGAGCATTCAGCGAGATTCCTGGTTATCGTAGTAACAATTATCAGGAATTCTCGTCTCGCCCAAGTGTTTGCAGATCGTAGAAGACTAAAACACTCAGAGATTGCCAGAAATTCCAAAGAATTTTAAGCGCTCAGCGAGACCCCGAATTTCGTCAAATGATCATAAGGGTGGGGCCCCTCCTCAACTCCCGTAGGAATCGAGGAGGAACGGGCATAGAAACCAGTCCTAAATGCGAGCATCTAAGACTGGAATGAGAGTACAATTCAATGGAATATATTATCGAGGTTCCCAAAATGCAAGAACCCATTGGGGACTGGAATTGAAATCCGTCCAAAAGACAGAAAAAGCCATGGAGACATAAGATCCTTCTGCAACGACGTGGACATACGTCTGGTGGGACACTATGGTCCCTCCAGGAACGTAGTCCCCCTACACTGAATCTCACGGAGAGCACTCTGCAGGATCCCTCCTATTCACCTTGCTCCTCCCAGCGTAGCCATAGGAAACAGAGGGATTAGGGGTGGGAGACTGGACATTCTCACTCACCTTGCTTGTGGAACTAGCAGGAGAAGCAAGTCACGGGCAGCCACCAACCTGCGTTATCGCCTAGAGAAAACACTTTCCCAAGGAGGGTTACGAAACTCTCGAATGGAGGGCAAAACTTTTCTCACCACCGAAACTAGTTCGTCACGCAAATGTGACAGTTGTCTGGGTGGGGCTGAGCGTGCACCTGACTGGAGAGAACCGATACCATCCTCCAACACGTCCAAGTCCTCATCAAGGCTGAAACCTCTCAATATGACCGAATGGGGGAGCCCCTACAGGTCTCTACATTCACGGTCCCGTGGGACCGTCACGTCAACCCTGGGAACCGAGCAATCACCACGAGAGCGATCACTGGCAAGGTGTGAATCACCTGAGCAACTCGCTCCTTTCTTTCACTCTGTGCCCAAGTCATGACGGTGAGCAGACTCAGCGTCACCGACTAAGGATGCACGCAAATCCGAAGATTTACTTGCACTCAGGGTCTCGTGAACGAGCGCCTGACACAGAACTAGTCTTAGGGGTAAAACCTCTAAGACTAGCAGCAGAAGTGCAAACCGAAGTTTGTGCTTCTACGGCTCCTGACACGCTAGGCCCTGGGGACAGTGTGACAGTTCCCGTTCCCAAAAGAACAGGAGAGCCAGCAGAAGAACCAACTGCCTCCTCAGTTTGAGGAGGCAGACCCATAGAAGTCCCGTGACAAGACTTCTTAGGGGGGAGACTACCTTCTCCTTCCTCGGCAGGGAGCCTTAGAAGTCGAAGGGGTGGAGGCTGATGAAAAATATGATGATTCCGAAGAGGAAGATGACGACACTTGACAAGCTCTCTTCCTCTTCGGCTTCTCCAAATTCTGCAAGACTTCTTCAATAGGATGAGGTATATTTACCAGCAGGAATAGAGTTAATAATCACAGGGCAGCAGCGGAGGCTTTGTCCAGTGACATAACTCCAGGATAGCAGTGGTAAATGAATATGATTTCCAGCAGGGGATCAGTACACACACTTTAGGACAAATACCACAGCATGCTACAAGCCACAGCTACAATTCCAAGGTTAGGATAACCAGCATGAAGAGATATCCAACCATCTACTGCTGTAATCACTATCACCACTGTTAGCCTGCAAAAGAAAGAAAATATGATTTAAGTAATAAGGATACTCCTCTCGCGTCCAAGGGCACTGCCCTCTGAAATGAGAGGAGGTCTCTCAAACACCAACACCTCACGCCCTCTCTTCTACCTTCGTCCGATAGCTAGCGAAAGGACGAAGGAGAAGAGGAATTACCAGAAGAAACAAAGGACAAACCTCCAAAGTTCCCCTCGGTAGTTTCCAAAGCGTAAGAATAAATTTGGGATGAATACATGTCTCGTCCTAACGTTAAAGGGCGAAAATATGTACTAATAAAGATGTTGGCATACGTTTGCCACCGACCCTTAACACAAAGTAGAAAGGCAGCTTTCAAGGCTATCTCAAAAAGTGGGTTTGCATATTAATTATTAAATTCAATTAATTATTAATATCAAAACACAGTGTATACATATTTATTTACAAAATTAAAAAGATTAAAGATCCCACCGGGAAAATGATTAACGGCTAGTCAGCAAGAGCTCACCAAAATATGTCTTTATCAGAAGACGGCCGAAAGCAAAGTGGAGTGTTTACATCCGGGCAGGTGGTCTTACCCGCCCACCAGACGGTAGTTACTGCCTAACCACCTTGTTCAAGAATTTAATGCCCGTAATTCCAGCCTACGCTGGAAGAAATTCTTTATGTAAAGGACCGAGGGTTTTTATATTGAGTAGGAACAAAAAACGTTTTTTTCCTTGCGCGTCCAGTTGGGTAATGCACGTGACGCCACCCACTCTCATGCACTGTGTGGAGCCACTCGTCTTTGAATTATACTGTGAAGACCCATTTGCTCAGTACTAACCTTGCTGTCTTTGCTGGCTAATTCGTGGAACAGCTTATTCTCCAAGAGGTCCTTGCTCGCCTTCTCTGACCTTTCATATTACATACCTCGTATATTGGTGGTTTGACTATTTTTATGTATTTATAGAGAGAGAGTACCTGTAGAAAGAAAATTGTCATTTTTTGTCAAGTCTCTGTTTAAAATCTGATAGTAAGTGCCACCTTCTCTTGAACTGTAATAGCCCGTCTCATATGCGTGTCATTTCTCATTATTTTAGGTCCTATCAATCCTATTATATACTCAAAATCTATTGACAACATTCTGATGAAGCTTTTGTATTGGCCAGAAACTTCTTGGAACTTCATGTCAGCGAGTTTCTCGGCCACTGTATTCCAACCTTTTTAGTGTTTAACTGTAACTGCAGCAATCTCCTTTTATTTTTTACACCATGCAACGCTTATTTACGCAACAGTGTTATGATACAGTTGCCCTGCTCGCAAGTGTGTACCCGACTTTATAGGCGACTGGGCTTGTATTGAATTAGATTCATTGTTAAATTTACTTTACTCTAAAATGGAAATGGCTTAAATCCCTTACAATATATATATATATATATATATATATATATATATATATATATATATATAGATATATATATATATATATATATTACAAGACCTATTTATGGCCTTGCCTAAAATGAAAACTTGGTAACATGGACCCTCTCAACAAATGTCTGGCACCTACCTTAGGAAAATCTGCAACTGGCCTCTATCCACATTTTTCTGTGGATCTTTTGTGTGCCTTCTCTTCGGGCCCAACTCACTGATCTGGCTCTGCTAATGAGCCTGTCCTTGATGCACTATCAGAATATATTTTGTTTTGCACACGCCCTCATGGGCGTACAAACGCACGCTTGCGAGTATTCCACATTTCTGACTGCATTCTTTTGTGATGTAACTATTAGGTGGCACTTCAAGTCATATAGTCCACCTGCAGGGTCAATTTGGGCACGTGCACTCATGTCTCCTCGATTTCATCCGTTTTACTTCATCAACATCTTCCAAAATATTCACGAATGACCTGGTTGACATATCGAAGATTTTTCACAACACATGGTGGCTTCTCGATAAAGTTCATTGCTCCCTACATTCACATTCCTAACTATCCTCGTAGGGCAGATATATGATATATATATATATATATATATATATATATATATATATATATATATATATATATATATATAGTATGTATATATGATATGTTTATTTTAAGCAATGAATTCAAACCAAAATTATTAATTCCAAGAAATAGAGGCATTTTCAATTATAATAAACATACTTTAGAAGACAAAACCATTTTAAGGAGTTTTTCCACTCATTGTCAGGTTCGTCAGCTAGTATATATATGTAATAGATATATATGTATATATATATATATATATATATATATATATATATATATATATATATATATATGCATATATATATATATATATATATATATATATATATATATATATATATATATATATATATATTATATAATACATGGATAAATGGGACAGTCGCTGCATTAATACCTGGATAAATGGGACAGTCAGGACAGTAATGCCTGGATAAACGAGACATGAAAAGTTTCAAAAGTGATATCTGGATAAATGGTATGGATAGAACAGTAATATTTGGATAAAAGGACAGTTAATACAGTAATTCCTAGATAAACGGGACAGTTACCAATGGACGGTCAGTACAGTAGTTTTTGGATACAGAGGACAGTCAGAATAAGAAGGCGCAGGAAAATATTTTTGAATCCTTCAGAGTTTTTCTAGTATATGTGTGTATGTGGAATTTTTTTCAGTCATTCAGGCATACATATGTGTGTGTGAATGTATTTGTTTATTTAGTTATTCATTTCTATCAAACGTTATTGATGATCTTATTTCTTGATTCGAAGGCGAACGTTGCGACCTGTGCCCCGCCCTCATTACACCTCTTCATCAGTCTGGGTAAATTCCTAATATACTGGAATTCTTTTCTTGCTTCATTTTCCCTCTAGCTATCGTCTTCCATCTCTTCTGGGATCCTGCTGAAGAGCCACAGATTTCCATCTCCTTTCCATTTATTATTTTGTCGGGCCTTGGCTAGTCAAGGGCACTGGGTTATCTGGTCCAGTTCCTCTAAATATTTCGTTATGGTCTTGAACAGTGATTTTCATTTTTTCCTTTTTGGATCTAAAATTTCCATAAAATTTCTACTCGCAATATCGGCTTTCAATTCTTCGTCGCCGTAAAGCTTGCTGTCGCCATATTTTAATAAAACAACTGTAACACAGGGATGTTGATTTCAGCGTGCTAGTGTATAGTCCAATGACG
Organism: Macrobrachium nipponense; assembly: GCF_015104395.2. Lineage (NCBI taxonomy): Eukaryota > Metazoa > Arthropoda > Malacostraca > Decapoda > Palaemonidae > Macrobrachium > Macrobrachium nipponense. The sequence goes on from NC_087206.1 coordinate 54,799,039, forward strand.
TTCATTTCTTATTATTTACCAAATGGCGCTTCACAAGATGCCTTCAAGGCCCTGAAGTGCCTGGGACTCCTAAACCTCTGAAGGTCCACTTTTTAATGTCGCCAAAATACTGTCAAGCTTTAGAGGTTTATGAAGGCTAGGAAATACGCGCGGAATTTTGTAAGCCTTTTATGGCCTCCCTCCAACCCAGACGAAATCTTTCCATGGAACAGATTTGCCTTAGCCGCACCGAATGTAAACATGGCCACAAACAAGGTCGTAGGAATAAACCCCCATTGTCTTGTACGTCGTTCAGAAATGATCGTGCTTTCTCTTCTGTTTTTATTATTCCTCGTTTGTCTCTCCACTTTCCGCCGCCTCCCATTTCTTCAGGTTTTCAATCTTTCTTGTTCTTTACCTCTTATGCGTAATTCTGCTTTACTTCCTTGAAGCTTTCTTCCCTTGGTTGGGTTTGTTATTTCTGTTATTTCCGTCTCTTTTTCTTATTAGCTAAGAACATATATCTTCTCTTTTGTTGTGGCTGGAAGGCTCTTGTATCTTTTCGCCGATGTTTTCTTTTTTGAATGCTGCTTTTTTTAATAAACCATTTGCTGTAGCCTACAGTAAGTTGCGTCTAAGAACTTCTCTGATTCATTTTCTCCTATTATAGCTCTCCTTTTGCACACCTATGGCTACATTTAAAACCCCCCTCTCTCTCTCTCTCTCTCTCAGAGGGACGTACTCTCCAGGAAAACCTAATCTCCCCTCCCTAAGGGAGGCAGGGGCCTCATTAAATCGTTAATTACTACTATTAAACTCTTTCAATCCCTTTCGGCAGTTCTAGCGGTGCATGGGCTGATGTGTGGGTGGAATTGCTAACCCACTTCCCACCTACTTGATAGCTCTGGTGAAGTAAGGACCTTGTGTGGGGAGGGAAAGATCTCAGAACCCCTCCCCCATTGTCCCCCTCCCCCTCTTCCTATTCTTTAACTTCTGCCCATGAAGAAAAACTGAGGGAACTTCTTTCAAGATGGAATTGAGTAGGTGTCTGTTTTCTTTATTTCGTGTGCCACGAGATTTCACAAGTTTCCTTCTTAGATACTACTGGAAGACACACAAACAAACAAAGGCTCATCGACTTGAGTCCACGTACGAGGCGACACAACCTATGGTTTCTGAGTAGTCGCCATGCAGAGGCGTTCTAAGAATTGGCTGGACTTCACAGCCGGAAACAGAGACGTTCTTCAATATACGAGTACACTACTGTGCATTTCAGGGCCGTGTCTAATTGGTTTTCGTCAGTAAAATCATACCAAAGCATCGGATATGGATCGTACGTATTTTGGAAATAACCATTTGAAGCCACGGCCTAATTGGCAAAAGTATGCACTGATGTCTAATGTTGATAATTAAGGCACTTATCGGAGTAAATCACAAATTTCAAGGGAAACTTAGCTAAATTTAGTGAACACCCAGAGGGAGGCTACTTGTGACGTAAAGTATGACATCAGGCAGTGTTCCCAGTAGTGTGACAATGATCGTGGAATCTAATATTTGTTGAGAATTACGATAATATTACGGTTTCCATTGGTGATGCCAAGGGTAATGAATAAGAATTTGGTATACTGTATAAATATGACAACATTATAGCAAAGGAATTTGGTAAATATACATATTGCAATATTACTATTTTCATTGTACAATTTTATGTTGAGTATAGGAATACATAGCAATTATAACCCAATTTTTATTTACCTTTTCTTGATCAATTATGCAAAACTTTTGGAACTAGTGATACACAATCATATTGAAATAAAAATACGATAGTTTAGAGGTGTTTGGTAAGATATTTTGGCCCGATATACCTGGTAACCTTGCATAATAGTAAACATCGCCGAGTTGCCGACGACAGGGCAAAGCCAGGTTATACGTGACTGGTCAATGCTGTTTCACCTATGGCAAGCCTAGCAAACTGTCCTCGTGGCGGCTAGACTGCTTTCGTTTTGCGTGTTTTTCAGTAACTTCAAATTCATAAAAAATAAACATAGATAAAACCTGGAATACATAGGCTCATGATAACCACTCAACAACCCTACAACCACATTAGCGTCAGTTTCAAGCACAGAATAATAAATAGGGAGTTGTGTGATATACTAAATACTTTGGATTTATTATGGGACTGATCATGCATTAAGGAAGTTAAGGTTAGAACACTTGCGTTATATTCATTCAGCAGGACCAAGCAGGTACACGTGAACTGGAACTTTTGAGACAATATGAAGCAACAGAAACTCCAGGGTAACAATGGTTTTCACAGAGATTGTGTAAGACTTGGTGCATATTTCAAGTTAAGAAACGTGCATTGCGCCAAGGAACTGTATTACAGAATTAATATTCTCATTCTATGCTTATTCCTTTATTGTACTTTACTTAAAACACATGATTTATCGGAAAGATGAGAGAGAGAGAGAGAGAGTAGGGTAGGCGTTTGTGTGTGTGAAACAAAACAAGAATCCCATATACTACCACTATTACTACTACTACCGACACCCGAGTCTTCATTCCTAAAGTATATGGGCGGGGTGTCTAATAAAGTACGTCATACTTCAGTAGCCTCCCTCTGGGTGCTTATTAAATTTAGCTAAATTTCCCTTGAAATTTTTGACTTACTCCGATAAGTGCCTTAATTATCAACATTAGGAATCAGTGCATATCTTTGCCAATTAGGCCTTGGCGTCAAATAGTTATTTCCAAAATACGATCCAAATACGATGCTTTGGAAAGATTTTATCAACGAAAACCTATTAGACACGGCCCTGAAATGCACAGTAAGTTCGTCTACTATGAGATTCATGGCCTCTATAACACGGTTTTTTCGCAATAACTTTTTATCTATGCATTTCATAAATATAACGCTTATTCAGAATACACATTATATATACACATAAATTTTGACTGCATTCTGCATTACGTAGGTTGAATAAATTTGGTGCTTACAATGTAAAAGTGACTTTTTTTGAAGACGGGCCAACTTACTCAGAGAAAAGGTTTCGAACGCACTCGTTACGTAAGTTATGACAGCATTTCTTCCTTCTTTCTTGATGAGTGATTGGCTATACGTAACGAAGGCTATACCTCTGGCAACAATGACAAACAAATTTAAATACAAGCAAAGCAGCACACCTTTATGAACTCTGAAACCTCTCCACTGATAATTGTCATAATGAACAAACCAACAAAATATGTTAATAAATACAAAAACACTTCGATTATTAGTCTAACTCCCAAAATAAGATTCCTAAGAAATTACAGTCTACTTTATAGGTCACAATCAGATTGACAAGATGTAGGGAATAGTTGGTAATTTTCAAAAACATAGTAGACAAGCTTGATTTGATAACTGCTATATCCAATGTCAAGCAATTTTTATTTATTGGCTATCTACCTATTTACTGAAAAAAATAGCCGGTACCGTATTTTGGCTTTAAACCTTCACCAGTAATTATCGTCAGAATGATAACTTCATGAGGCTCCACCCACTTTGGCCTCGTTATAATTCAGGATAACACTGAAGGCTATCATGGGCATAGTTGGATTACAAAATTTAACTTCCGGCTATAAAAACTCATTTCTCGAGTAGTTGTAAGAAGTGCTAAATGATCTTCAAAGATCCCAGCATTTGGCCTAAACGTTTAATTCATGTATATTACGCATATACTGTTGCGGCACTACTGCAACAGTAGTATTACTACGCTAGCACAGATACCCTACCCACATCTATGTATCGTTCCGCCATTCATAAAGTCTTCGGGTTTCAGAGCCGATGGAACAAGGAGAATGAGTTTCTGTCTAGTGGATGGGCGGGGCAACATTTCGCCAAAAGGTTTTTACTTTGCTTACGTAATGAATGTTTTTCGACACTTGGCTAGTAATCATTGGCCATGGCGTCGGCTAGATAATTTTTACTCTATAAAAATTAAAACTATCGGGTTTAGGTTATTGATAATGCTGACGAAATTTGTGTGTGGTTGTAAAATATACATATGTCAACTTTCAGCTACATCCGTTGCTTTGACAAGGAGCAAAGTCCAAAAAACAGTGTTACAGAGGCCCTGAATCTCATAGTAGTTTACAGTCACCACACAAACACACACACAGAGACACACACACATACAATAATATATATTATATATATATATATATATATATATATATATAGATATATATTATATTATATATATATTATAATAGTGTACGTAATGTATGTATTTTTATGTATGTAGTATGTATGTATGTATAGTATATTTAAGTGCCAACAAATTAATGCGTATATCTATATTATGTAAGCACGAGCCATATAAAATAGTAAATACTTTTTTGCAGTTAAGGATGTGAGAGAGAGAGAGAGAAGAGAGAGAGAGAGAGAGAGAGAGAGAGAGAGAGCAACTGGAATGGGATCTCGAAATCGTCTCCAGGAGGGTGCGAAAAAATATTGGCCCAGTTCCAATTTCACCATAGACCACAGTACCATCATGACTTTCGGTTGAATCTAAAACTACAAAGAGAGAGAGAGAGAGATTTACTAGTTAACAGAATGATAGTGTACACTTTTAAGTCCAATTAATATTACACTATAATATATTTATAATATATATATATATATATATATATAATAATAATATTATATATTATAATATACTATAGTATTATATATATAATAATAAAATATTGTATAGGGCCATGTAAATTCTCCCCAGTATTATTGTCATATTGGAAAATGTATGTTTTATGTTCAGATTCCATAGTAAGATTAGCTGACTATTAACTTAGAATTAATGTTAAGAATACCGTAGTACGTAAGAAGAGAGATCCCATTGCATGTATCTGTCAACAAGGTAGTAATTGGAAGCGACAGAAATCTTTGTATTGTTGTGATAAAACTTGTCATCCCATAGCGATAAGGAAGGCTTGCTTTTTTTCATCTCTTTTGTAAACGCTCAATCACTTTAGCCACATGCAGTATGATACTGAATTCGTATGATTGTCTTGTCTTGCTCTCTATTTCATAATATAGCTTCTAGAATGTTTTGAGAACAGAACATTTTTTGTAGGATCTCATGACGTCATTAGCTCGGAAGTGACGTCACTCTTTGCTTTCGGGAATGTTCAGTAGTCATATCTTTCATGTTAAAAGAATTTTATGTTCTGAAATCATGAGCTGTTAATAGTTATTAATAATCATCATCTCCTCTCTCTCCCTCTCGTTTGAAAGGGAATTTATTTAGATTATTTGCAGAATGCCTAGTTCCCAAAATACTTCGCATTATGTGACGTCACCCATCCATTTTGGGGTCGTGTTTTGTCCATAAATACATTCTTAGACTTTTAACCCTGCTGTAGAAATATGCTAACACTATCTCTCTTTCTCACGATCGGAATTTTTATCTATTTTTTAAAGAAACGTAAAAACTTTGTATTTGGGTCATTCTTAACTTTTGTTAAGCATTGCAGTTATTTATGGTATCTGAACAGACCGTATAAAAGCGTGTAATGTAACAGGTCTTTCTAGTAAATTTAGTGAAATCTGAAGCTACAACTGGTACCAGGTAAAGTGAGTTTATTTTTTAACCATGGTTAAAAAGGATTTTTGAATATTTGATAAGGGATATTCAAACTATTGTATTTTGCATATTGTTTTTCGTGTGGGTTTCTTATGTATATTTTGTATCATACCATTTCTTAGTTTTTTTCACAATTTGGTGGTGATTTTTCTTATACATTGTGGGTTTTCATGTTTTTGCATTCACAATGTGCTTCTTAATGATTTAGTGTTGCATACTTGATTTGATTTAACACTTGTGAATCAATTTTCATTTCCTTGAATTTTCTTTTCAAATATTAAGTATTGCTTGATAGTTTGAATTTTAATTGAATAATTTAATTTCTTAATTGATTAATTTTCTTGATAAATTAATTTTGATTTATTTTTTTTTGTTCATTTACCTGTCTTTGTTTAATCAAGGCTGACTATCATCTGACTTTTGTACCGACATTTGCTGCTACAAATTATGGGTGACAAATTCTAGTTTATTTTGTGGTTATGGTTATTTATATGGCTAAAAATAGCTAAACTCTGTTGTCCATACCTAACTGACCGTTTATGTTGTATTTATCTCTGGGGAAGTGATTTTCCTGTAAAACCGATGTAAGATTGGTCATTGTCCAGGGATGCGATCTCGTATACTCCTGCGTCTTTCATTGGATGTTAGTCAGGGTATTGGCTAGGGTATTTGGGTAGGTTAAGGCAACAGAATGAGATTTTTCCAGGGTCTGTTGTAACAGTACAATTTTACTAGTCATATATATATATATATATATATATATATATATATATATATATATATATATATATATGAGATATCTATAATATAATATGTTTGTGTTTGTTTGTGCGTTTGAATGCTATACAAATCCACATTTTTTACCAATTTTGATGAGATTTAAACATAAGTCAATATCAAATCAGGAAAAGTCATAGTGAAAGAAGAATTAATCGGACCATTCATTGGGTAAAGGCGCAGCGAGCATTGGAAAGGGGGTGAAATGTAAAAATTATTGAAAACAACGGATATTAGTGTCTAAGCTATAGTTTTCGAACTCACTAAGAAGAATAGTGACACTCCCAATGCCGTTTAGGTCCAAGTTAAACCCCAATAGTTAAGGGGGTGATAGAGGGGTGATGTAAAAATTAGGGAAAATGAAAGATATTAGTGTCTAATCCATAGTTTTCGAGGTAGCTGAAATGAATAGTGACATTCCGGATGTCCTTTACTTCCAAGTTCAACCCTGATAGGAAAGGGATGACATGTAAAAATAACTAAAAACAACAGATATTAGTGTCTAGTCCATAGTTTTCAAGGTCACTGAGATGAATAGTGACTCTCCTGATGGCCTTTAAGTCCAAGTTCAGCCCTGATAGGAAGTTGGGGGTGATATTAGGGGGGACATGTAAAAATAACAGAAAATGACAGATATTAGTGTTTAATCCATAGTTTTAGAGGTCACTGAGAGGAATAGTGACACTCCTGATGGCCTCCAATTAAGTTCAGCCCTGATAGAAGGGGATTGAGAAAGAGGTGGGAAGGGGGGTGATATGTAAAGATAAATAAAAACAATAGATTTTAGTGTATAATCCATAGTTTTGAGGTTGCTGAGATTAATAATGACACTCCCGAAACCTTTTAAGTCAAAGTTCAGCCCCAATAGGAAGTGGGTAAGCCCTTAGGGGGTTAGGGCCGTCAGTGCACATCATTCAGTGCAATGTAGACATTACTAGAAGTTCTTTGCAGCATCCCTTCAGCCCCTAGCTGCAACTACTCTCATTTCTTTTTCTGTGCTCCGTTCATATTCTTTCTTCAGTCTTACTGTCCACCCTCTACTAACAATTGTTTCATAGTGCAACTGTGAGGTTTTCCTCCTGTTACACCTTTGTAAACTTTTACTGTCAATTTCCGTTTCAGCTCTGAATGGCCTTAGTTGCCCAAGTGCTGGTCATAATACCAAAAATCTATATATAAATCTATATATATATAATAAAGTAAGTGGGTGAGTGAAAAGAGTTGGGAAGGTGATGACATGTAAAAATAACTAAAATATACAGATATTAGTGTCTAATCCATAGTTTTTGAGGTCCCTAATATGAATAGTGACATTCTCAATACACTTTAATTCCAAATTCAGTCCTGATAGGAAGAGGGGCATGAGAAGAAGTGGGAAGGTGGTGACATTTAAAAATTACCGAAAACTACAATTATTAAAGTCTTATTCATAGTTTTCAAGGTCGCTAGGATGAATAGAGACAATCCCAGTGCCTTTCAAAACCAAGTTCAGCCCCAATGGGAATTGGGGGTGAGATGTGGTGAAATGTAACTGAAGCAACCATCTTAGCATTGACATGAATGAGAGAGAGAGAGAGAGAGAGAGAGAGAGAGAGAGAGAGAGAGAGAGAGAGTTTATCAGATGTCATTCAGAGATTATCCAGGCAGTCCGGGTTACTCAGTTAGTATATATATATATATAATGGTGAATATAATTGACTTAAAAGTGCACACTTTCAGTCTGTTAACTACTAAATCTCTCTCACACACACACACACAACCTTAACTGCAAAAAATGTCATTCTTATTTTTTCATTTGTTTTTTACTTACCTTATAAATATACGAATTAGGCACGTCAATAATCATTTTTGCTTGTACTTAAACTCTCACACATTTAATACACTTTAGTGTGAAGTGTTTTATGTTAAGCATGCACATATATGTATGTGTGTGTGTGTTTATAACATGACCTCATTTAAACTTGATCATCCTCTGTACAGTAAAAGTTACAGGCATTCTAGGAGTAACAGTTCTCATCGACTAATATAAGTAGAATTACCGGACACGTGGTTCAGCTATATTTATATGCGTATGGGGGAGGGAATTAAAGCCCTTAGTGTTCCAGTTTCGTGCGCTGCCTTTTATCAGTTTAAATGAGGTCCTGTTATTAATTGTATTAAAGCACAGAACAATTGTGTAAGTGATGAGGTTCATATATAAATGTATATGTATAAAGTATACACACACACACACACACACACACACACACACACACACATATATATATATATATATATATATATATATATATATATATATATATATATATATATATATATATATATATATATATTCATGCTTTCATAAAAAACCCTCTACATCTTAGTGCATTGAATAAGTGAGAGTTGTAGTACACTTATAAATTAGTACTACAATGCTTAGACAAACGTACATAAATGTGTTTTTATATACTTTTGTAAGTTCATAATGATACATAAGTCAATGCAAGCGTTTGGTAACTTCAAATGTTTTTCTATTCTTTTTCAATTTAGGCTGTTTTTATGTGATTATTTATTTGCATGCTAATAATAATGATAATAAAAATTCCGGTGAGTTTTGTCCGAACTACAGAAACAATGTTAAATTTCGACGCTACATAAATATCATGTTATCCATACATATGATCATCCTCTGTATGTAGATCGGTATATGCTTGAAGATAGTATGCACACACGCTCCCGTTTCTGTTTGTATTCCTAGAAATTGCTAATTTATTCGGTGATTTTTCCGGTGTTGTTTCATAATAATTCACTTTATTCATGCTTCCATTAACTGCACCTCATAAAACTCTCTCCTTCTATTATGAAGGCGTCCAAATCACGAAGAAAATGTTAAATCGTCTCTTTCGGAGAGATAACTTGTTCAGATGAAGAGACAATAGGCGGGCAGCAGCCGTATCATCACTTTTAATATTACATCATAATTCATCGTCACTCGTCATCTCCCCTACTCGGTCGCACTCAAGAGATGCACTCGGAGAGTGTAGCAGGTTCGAGTGCAGTCTGGGCTGGAAATCATCGGACATGAAGAGGGTTACATAAGAGGCTGAGGAGAGTTTTACCTAATGCCTTTTGCCTTCAAATTTTTACTCGGATTTTTTTTTTTTTTTTTTCCTTAGGAGTCGCTTGCTTCGTTTCGAGTATCATATAAATTTTCCCAGTGCTTTTGATTTACTGATGCATAATTATATATTTAGATAATCATCAAACCTCAGACATCTGGTATTTCTTCTAAAGAGATAGAATACTACTCCTCAGCATTTCTCCTTGTCTTCTTTTTCCTCCAAGCTTTTTATGCACCTACCTCCTCCTCCTCCATCTCCTCCTCCTCCTCCTCCTCCTCATCACCATCGTCATCATCATCCTTCCTTCTTCCTCCCAGCCCTTATCAACGATATGTTCTTGGTCCTCCATCTTTTCCGCATCGATTTTTGTCTCCGCTTCTATTGTCTTTGGCTACGGAGGCTCTGAGGCATTTCAGCTTAACGTTGTCGTCGTTAAAAGTATGCATGAAATTTCTGTATTGAGAGAGAGAGAGAGAGAGAGAGAGAGAGAGAGAGAGAGAGAGAGAGAGTCCAGTTAGTCTTCATATACATTTTGGTAGCCATAGTTAAAATTTCTATGTGATTTTTGCGAACTACCAGTACTTTAACTGACTGCAATTTGAGTTTTAGTTTGCTGCAAAAAAAAAACATCGTGATGCCTTTGTCTGCCCGTCCCCACTTTTTCTGTCTGCCTTCGGATCGTAAAAACAACCGAGGCTAGAGGGCTGCAAATTGGTATGTTGATCATCCACTATCCATTCATCAAATATACCAAAGTGCAGCCCTCTAGCCACAGTAGTTTTTATTTTACTCAAGGCTAACGATAGCAATGATCGTGTCTGGCTCCTCCAAGTTCTGTTACGGAGGTGTTGCCGGCACATCTTAGCTTGAACGCATCTGGGGAGCAACTGAGCGCTGTCCGGTCGTAGCTGGGCGTTTCACACTGCAGCACATCGAGTTTAATACAACATTATATGCTGCTCAGGAAATTCGATCGCGCTGGAGAAACTTCGGCGCATTTTCTTTTTTACTTTTTTTCTATCAAATGAGATTATGAGATAATAAGCTCAAGCCAGGATGTCTCCAGCTTGCTTATTCTCTTACAGGGAAAATATCTTTAATTTAATCATGTGCGCTAGAGGACTTATTGTGGATATGTGGAAAAATGTAATATAACATATACATATATATATATATATTATATATATATATATATATAAATATATATATATATAATTTATGGTGTTTATAAATAAATATATAACATAATAATATATATATTATTAATATATATATTATATATAATATATTTTATATATTAATTTAATATATATATGTTATGTATATATCTATATATATATATATTTTATATATAATTTATATTATATAATATATGATAATATATTATATATATATATATATATATATCATATATATATATATATATATATATATTTATATATATTATATAGTATTATATATATATATATATATATATATTATCGAGAGCCAACAGGAAGTAATGAAATGCAGCAGTGCCTAGCGCTTTCGTGTATTCTTGATACACCTTATCAGGGTACAATATAAAAGAATGAAAAAGAGCTTCGGAATATCAAAGGTAAACATAAAAACGAAAAAACGAAAAAAGTAAAATATAGATCAACCAAAGAGCCTAGGCCAGAAGCAAATGGTCCACAGCCTATAATTACACTTAAAGGAAAAATACCACAAACGGAAATTAAACTACTAAGCAGTCAATTACATAGTTACGAAGTTGTCAACAATACATTTCGTAAGCCATATGTAGTTTATATTGTCCGTTGCTAATATTAAAAACGCTACTTGACTTATATTTTATTGTGCTAGATTCTATGATGTTTCTTTTAATAATATCTCTACAAAATAACATTTCCCTGAATTTTTCCACTTAATTGCATGATTAAAATTATTCATATGTAGTAAGAGGGCACTCGATGTATTTCCACGCATAGTACACAATATTTATGTTGATTTAATCTTGATGCCAACAGTTTGCCACATAGCCAATATATCTTTTATCAGAGTCCCTACATGGAATTTCGTATTTGCAATAAATGAATACACGAAAGTAAAAGGCAATGCTGCTTTTCATTGTATCCCGCTGGCTCTTGACATACAATCTTCACATGTTACTTGTGATTGTATAATACGTATATATATGTATATAGATATATATATATACATATTATATATATATATATATTATATATAATATATATATGTATATATAATAATATAGTATATGTTATATATATATGTATATATATATAGTATATATATATATATATATATTATTATAGATTATATAGTATATATATATATATAATATATATAAAATATATACATATATCACCTATATATATATATATATATATATATATATTATATATATATATATATATAGTATATTATATATACATACTATTGATATCTATATATATGTGTGTGTGTGTGTGTGTGTGTGTGTGTGTGTGTGTGTTCCTTTCTATAATTTTAAGACGAATTTCTTTCCTGTTATTTTTTTCATCATTGGCCTTCCCTTTTATATGGTGCCTCCGTCTCAAACACCCTCTCTCCTATATTCTCCCGTTATCTTAAATCTCCTTTAATCCTTCTAAGAGAGAAGGAGATGAGGAAGAGGAGGAGGATTCCCTGTGATGGGGAAAAGCGAGGAAGAGATGAAAGGAAGCCGCCGATTCAGGCTCATCTAGATGACGAATAGCAACCACTGGGTCATCGCTTTTCAACCTCGCTGTTTGAAAAGCCTCGCCTCCGACAACAGGAAATTCACCCCTCCTCCCCCCTCCCTCCTTCCATTCGCCTCTCTCTCTCTCTCTCTCTCTCTCTCTCTCTCTCTGTTCGAAGGTTTTCAGACCAGTATGATATTTTTTATATTTCATAAGTTCTGCCCTGCCAACTGTAGCATTTCTAAAATTGACTGACGTGTTGTAACTGCTTCCGCTCATCTGCCAGTTTGACAAAATTTATCTTCAGAAATGAGTTAACTTTCGCTTTACGTAAAGGACTTGAGTGCTGGAGACAGATACATACTGTCAATGAAAGGATGGATATTAAAGTTTTGTGTTGAAGGACATGAGTTTGATCATGAAAATGAAAGCACTTGCTAGGCATGAATTCGAGATCAGGAGAAGAAACCACTTAGACAATTAAATGGAGATTGAATGGTGACCCCTACTCTTTGATTTGACTGTTTTCCGGGGAAAGAGCAGAAACCATCAAGCCTCGTTTTGTATCTTTATTTGAGTAATTGTCTAAATTATGCTGTAAGTTTTCTTGCATGATGGTGTCGAATCTCTTCTCTAGGCGTATAAACCCATCCCGAAGCTGCAGGACATTCATTATCAGTGTTCCAATTGGAGCCACACTTTGTAAGTGGCGCCAACCTTTATGCACTGTTTTTTTCTGTCAAGCAGTTTCTTTCAGTACAGCAGTTTTTTCATAGGTTATGTTTTTAAAGTGGTGCCATATCCTTTAGGGGTAGCAGTGTATTACCAGAAAATATTTTACTTGTTTATATAGAGTATATATTATAAATATATATATATATATATATATATATATATATATATATATATATATATGTGTGTGGTGTGTGTGTGTGTATGTGTGTGTGTGTGTGTGTGTGTGTTTGTGTCTTTTTGTTTACTATACACTCAAATTTCGGAGTACATTTTGACAGTGCAATTCCTTGCTTTATAAATAAGATTTTCTGAGCTAAAAATAACTGACTTCAGTAGTTTCTGGTAGACTTTTTGGGGGGAGGGTGGCCCGAGTGTGGAGAATTGGGGGGAGGAGGGTTAACACATGTTTTACTGGAGAAATTCTTCTTCCTGTACATCACAAGCTAACTAATATTTCAAGAAGTTATACCGCACACTGATTGTTGCGAGCATGCAAACCCAAAAGCAGTTTGACAAAGGTCGAATAATTCATTTTTCCTTCATCATTACGGGCTGCTCTAAGAGCAAGAGCTCGTGCTGGCACAAAGCCAGCTAAATTATAACCGACCAACAAACCTTTATTTTTAACAGTTTATTACTGGAATATTTTTTATAGCCATTTTTCTTATAAGTGTAGATTCCCATATACAATTTCCTTTGCTTGTAACAAGTAATTCCGTCCTTCATTTTGTTAGAGTTGGTGGAATGATAACAGAAATGTATGAACTTTTGAGAAAATATTCCTGTTGTATGACAGACCTTCGCAAAAGCGTCCAAGTAATGTTTGGACGCGGTTTTAAACGTAATGCAAAGACCGCAATGACCTCTAAACCCCTCCGATGTTCGTCTCTGATTCTTCTTCTTGTTTTCTTCCACGCAGAAAGGGACCAAGAACTCCCTGGAGACTGGCCGAACCTTCGCGACCATCTTCGCCGACATGGACTTCCGCCAGAGGTTGCTGGAGGCGGCAACCGAGGAGGAATTCAAGCGCCTCATCATCAAACACTCTCAAGAACTTGCCGAAGAACAACAAATGAGCAATGACAAGCGCATCGAGATGAACCATGAAAGAGGGGAAGAGTTCGAATACGTAAGTTGTTATAAATCCTTTATTTCTTGGGTCAATTCTACCGTGTAAATTGGCGTTGTATCGTTTAATGCCTTCGATTTCTTTCAAAAGTGTTCGTAAGTTTTTATATAATAATTATTCGGTAGAATTAGATTCGTTAAATGCTTGACTACGTAATTAATTTCTGCAATGAAAATGGATATTCATTACTATACCACGTCCGGTTTGTGAAGATCAATAATTTTCTCAACTGAAAATCACGGAATAGTTGTTACGTAATTTCGTGTTGTCTGGAAAGCAGAACAATGATTTTTTTCCGAATTTTCTGTCATGTATTGACCTTTTAATTAGAAATGGTATTTTTTAAAGAATGTTGTAAGAAAGTAAAGAACAAAAAATAATCATGGCTGTGGCGTTTTGTTGAGATATTCTTGGCAATCTCCTGGGAAAAAACGTGATTGTTTAATGAGAAATGAGAACTCGGCCAGCGATAGAATTGTAGAACTTGATCCTCACCCAAATTCAAGGTTTATTTTATCTTGTTCGCTATTTATTATCTGATAATGTGGGCAAGTGAAGCCGTTTCAAAGTGGTGTGCGCTGCCTTTAACCATATGTTAGACACAAGAAGGTGGACATTTGAACGAGAATTAAAGAAAATAAGTTTGATCACCCCTTTATATTCAAAATGTATTTTATGGTATACTATTCGTTTCTTAAGTCTGATTTCTAGGTCTAGAATGTAAATGCCGAACTCTCTCTCTCTCTCTCTCTCTCTCTCTCTCTCTCTTGCTGCCACGCGGTGGTGGACCATTTCTTAGCCAACTGGAATCTTTCCAAACATTTTTATTTATAAAATGGTGATCATAACTTCAAAATACGTAAAAGAGGAGGAATTATATTTCTTTTGAAGGGCAGAACAATTCATGATACCATTTGTTAAAAGGGGAACTTTAGTGTCATTGTCATTATTCTTCCTGAAAATTATCAGATATCTTAACTACTCGGTGTAGATCATGGTTTAAACACATGTAATGTGAGCGATGGTTTACTTTTTATTGGTGATCATTATGTTGTTCGTGCCTGTGTATGTGTGGTGTTTGTGTGAGTGTGTAGTACTTTTAGGAAGCATGTTGCTGGCAGCGTCTTGTGTGATTTTGGCTGTAAAACGAATGGGTAAACGAAGAAACCCAATCACTATTTCAACGCAACAAAGAATTACAGAAGCGATATGGAACTCCCTAACTCTTTTACAAACTTCATTATTGAGCTTCGTGCACTCCTCGTCAGAATTGCTCTCCCTCGCCTGAGTGGCCATTTTGACGCAAGGCTGCCCACCACCTATAATAGTCTTGACTAATGATCGGTGGCTTTTCTAATACCTCGTAATGATCATCTGAAATGTAGTTGATGTGTCCGGGGTAGTTGGAGGCTTCATTTGAAAAATAAGGGTCTTGTGATAAATGGCTTGATACGCTTTTCTTGAAAATGTTTGAGATCTTTAAAGAAATCGTCAGTATAATCTCATTATTTATAGATAAATAAAAGTGCTTCTTTTCCGATGGTATAACCTTGAAAATCAAGTTGTGGATCAGTTGTAAAACTAAAAGGTCAGTTCAATGAGTTTCTTGGCTGCAGTTTTAGAGGAATGTATCTATACTGTTTAGATTTATCAGCTTCACCTCTTCAATAATCGTTCCATTCCACACTCCCGCTCTGTATATTTCTCCCACTCCTCGGTTAGCAGTGGTCAATTTTACAGCCATTGTCTAGCAAAAACAAAATAGCAAGAAACAATCGGCTTTTTTCAAAGTGTTATCAGCTGTAATAAGTTTTATCATCATATAAATGTTAATGAGCCAAGTCCATCTTCTTGGAACAGATAGTGGGATTTCCCATGGAAAAAGTGTGGAAATTGATGGTTGTCCGAAATTCCAGGCATTTGTGAAGCAAAGAAAGGAAGCGGCTAAATACGTAGTGAAGTGGCGAGTCATAAAATTTTGGCATATGGGCAAAGGTCTAGCTTGTACGTCGAATTTTTCTTTTTGTAGATTTAAAATGACAGAGAGAGAGAGAGAGAGAGAGAGAGAGAGAGAGAGAGAGAGAGAGAGAGAGAGAGAGAGAGAGAGAGAGAGAGAGAGAAGAAAGTTGTACTTAATTTTTTTTACGGAGCTAGCAGAAGAGGACATTAAAGGGTAACTAGGGTTGAAGGCCTTCAAAAATGTTTACAGGAAGTCCGAGAGTGCTTTGGACAAATGGATTTGGGAAATTCTGTTTAGGGGAAGCCCGAGTACATTTGGGACTGATGTGTCTGTGGAAGTCTGCTTTCAGGAAGACAAGAGAGCTTTATGGGCTGATAGTATTGTGAAAGTGTTTTTGCAGAAAGCTCATAGAACACTTTGGACTGAAGCTTTCGTGGAAGCGCGCTGAGGGGTGTCAGAGAGAATTTTGGACTGTAGCTTTATGAAAGTTGGGTTAAATTAAATCCGAGTATTTAGGAATGATATTATGATAAGAGTCCTACAACAGGTTAGTGAGTCTTTCTAACTGATGGGTTTGTGACTCTGATTGTATGACGCCAAATGCATTTAGATACCTAATGCAACCATCTATCTAGGAACCATTAAAATTATGCAAGATGAAAAGTCATATTCTGTGCATGTACGGACATATTATTTTAAAGCTTTGTTAACGTTTTGGTCAAATAGTGTTTGTGAGTAGCTTACTTAGTCATCTGCTTAGATGCTTCTTTGTTCAGCATTCCTTCATCCGTAGATGCTAAACCTTTATTTATCACTAAGTTAGATTTTCAGACATGTTAGTCCCGCTTACAGCAGCATCAGAAGTTTGAAACAGCTGTAGTATGTAAATGCCCACCGTGCCAGCAGCACTCAAAGTTTTAGTTTTTAACTGTTCCATCATAACGGTAGCTATCGTGGAAGTTGGAAGTGTTCTTTATTGTTAACTGTACCTGTTGTTATAGGACGTTTATTCATTACCTCACAAAGCAGTGAATGACGCCCCTGCGTGGCATGTCTCCATAACATTTTGTTCAGGTGGTAAACATTCATTTCCGAGTATCGAGTTCTTAAACTGTTCTGCTTTCAGGAAAATAATATTGCTCCCTTTTTAAAGAATAATGTGGAATGTAAATGAAATGGTACTACGCGATTCATTTTGTCCTACAGAAATAAGCTGTTCGGCTTTGTCGCGGTGTCTGCTTACACACTGAAAGTCTGGCGTTAATTTGAATTCATGAATGACAATTAAAAACAGTGTTATTTATTAATATAGGAATACGGTGATTTATTTCATCACATTAATTCTCATAATAAATTCGAACTATCAAAACCTTTGCAGAGTCACCTGTTAAAGGGAAAACGTAGGACGAGATATTTGAGCAATGATGTGGAAAGGGAAATTATGGAATATGCTACATCAGGGGCGGTAAGACCAGAGAATGTCCTTGAATGTTCCTTCCGGCCTTAGGGTCGTAGTGGACCACCTGTGGAAGTTCTCCGTTTTGAGTACTGTATATACTACATTGTGATCACACATGGCACAATTGTCACTTTTGATGTACCGGACACCTTTTGTAACTTGATTGGTAAAGTAGATTGCGCTGTTTTCTATTTTTCTGCAGCATTCATGGTGTAGAATGCCGCATCTGAGGATGTACTACATGATTCTGTAGCCTTCTGAATCAGTTCTACACAGTGTATTTTGAGGCTATTCTGTTTTGAGATTTTCTTTTTATTTCGAAGTCATTGTAGGTATTTCACTTGCAGGAGCCGCAGTGGGCTTTGGTAATTGCGTGTCTTGAAACAGTTACGTTTTCATGATACCTCGGACGAGAACTTTCCCCCCAAGCTTTTGAAATGGGAAAATGGCCTTTTATGAATGTTGACAGACACATTGCTACTTGTTCAAAGCTGAAAATGTCTCACTAGATGTTAAGTATGTAGTTGTTAGATAGACAGTAGACTTCCTGAAGACTCCCATATTGTGGAATGGCAAAGAATGCCGTTGAACATACAATATATCTGACCTTGATGCACTCAGAGCACTTCTGCGTGTAAAAAGGGGAGGCGAGATGTCACCTGTCACATATTATTTCTGTGCTAATATACTGATTGGTTATAAAATCCTTATCAGTGTATCTTAGCATCCCCGTTATTTTTGTTTTCAATTTTCCCATTGTTCTTTATCTCATTCCACTCGCTGTCCTCTCAGTTTCTGTTCCAGTCAGTCTCCTCTTCTCCCAGTTATCCTCTACACAGGTCTTCGTCCCTTCCAGCTGGGGATTGTTAATGTGTCTCCAGTCACATCTAGTCATTAATCACAGTTGTGTCGTCATAAATCCAAGTTATAGCAATAACTTGGCCAAATCCAAAAGTTACTTCTATGAGACTGAAAACAGAAAAAGATTAAGAAAGACAGAAAACAACTCGCGCCACATTTCCACGAGGATTTTCGTACAACAATGTTTTTTATTTTTTTTATTTTGAGGGGCCGATTATTACCACGCTCATTGTGTAGTGATTTTTTATTAAGAAGCCAAAACAATTTTAACCTTTTCAGCAACAGTAATGTCGTTTTAATGCAAAGATCATCAGCGTAAACAACTCGTGTTCATTCCTAGCCGAGGCCTTTGAATTAAGATGAGAAGGAATGTGGTCGCTTAACCTGAGAGGATGAGCAGATAGGCCTGTTGCTCAAAGGAGGTTGACCATGGAATGAGAATGGAACGTAATAGAGGACAAAAAAAAAAAAAAAAAAAAAAAAACTAGGATCAAATTTACAAATTTTTCTGCAGTACAAATAATTAGTTGCCGAATCCAGTAATCCTGAGAAATCTGACCATAGAGCAGACGAGGGATTTGATGGTACGGCGGTTGCTGCCCCAGGTTTTTGGAGTTAAGGTTCGTTCTTTCAAGAGATCTGACAAAAAAAAGAAATTGCCTTTGAGGTTCAGTGAGGACGTTTTGTCTTCACGGAACAGTTTTTTTACGCCAATAAAGACTTAAGCATTCTTTTTTTGTCTTCAAGTTACTGATCATGTAGATAGAAAAAATATAAGTTTAATTTTAGTGAACAAGGGCGAACGCGCTGGATAAATTTTCTGTTCTAAGCGGAGGAATTGCTTTGTATATTGCAATGGGTGAAACATTGATCAGGATAGGCGATTATCTGTTGACAGAGATAATAAGCAGTACTGCCCTTCTCGATATAGGCGTCTTCTTTTCTGGTCATTTCTGTATTCTTAACTCCAAGTATTGCAATGCATTTTTTCTCAACTCGATCATTCGCTTTAAGCAATTATTCTCTGGCCAGTAGTCATAATTGAATATCGATACTCAGATCAAGTTATTGGTTGCTGCTGAATGATCGAGATGTTAAAGGTTCTTTTTCTTCCTTCACTGAACCACTGTCAGTATTTTATATATATATATATATATATATATATATATATATATATATATATATATATATATATATATATATATATATATATAATATATAGTGTGAGATTACGGGTTGCATCCTGCCTCCCTAGGAGTCCATTACTTTTCTTACTATGTGCGCTTTTTCCAGGAGCACACTCTTCTGCATGAGTCCTGGAGCTACGTCAGCATCTAATTTTTCCAGGTTTTTTTCATGGATCTTGGGTCGTGCCTAGTGTTCCTTTAATTATGGGTAAAACTTCCACTGGCATATCCCATATCTTTCTTATTTCTATTTTCAGGTCTTGATACTTATTATTATTTAAAATATGAACCCTATTCATATGGGACAAGCCCACATTAGCCATTGACTGGAAATTCAGGCCTCCAAAGAGTATATTGTTCACTTGAAAGTAAGAGAAGGTAATAGAAGCTGAGACTTCGGGCTTGGAGAAATTCACAATGAGTGACCGGAGGCTCCTATCCCAGAGATATGGGAAGACAGACAACGAAGAAATCCAGAAACTGATGGGAAGAAAAATGACTTATCATGATATTCAGTTGTCGGTAACTTACGGAGGCGTGTTATAAACGATTTTACACAGTTTAAATTATCACATAAAAGTTTTATATTGTATTTTAGGATGATCGCTGTAAAACCCCCATGTTTATTGTGTTTTCAGGGAAGTCTATTAGGATAGTTATTTTTAGAGGGAATCATTTCTGAACAGTAAACATGGTGGATTCAGTCAGTATATAAGTATGGTATGTGAATAGCAAAATTTAAACTTCCATAACTTGTAAGTAAGATTGTCTTTCAGTAAGTTAACTTGCAGCTGAAATTATTTTTTCATGATTGCAATTACAGTAAAAATCAATAATAGTTCTAACCGCTTCAGAGTAATGACAAAATTGCTTATTTTAGCAACGTGAATTATGCATAGAAATCTATTCGGAACCTTCCTGTGATGCGGAGTCACGGTACAGGAGGGGAACTGTAAAAATCAAACTGTTGCTTGTTGATAAACGAGATTGTGACCAAACGTCAGGTAAGGAAGGAGTTATAATAGCACAGCGTGTCATCCATCACTGGTAAAACCTTGTGCCGGCACCTGTAGTGTAGTCCATTTTGAGGTTTTCAAGCACATTTCAGGATCCTGACATGCTAGAAACATGATGTATGAAAATACATTCTGCAAATACTATATGATAGAGTGCGAATAAGTCAAATTTGTATGTGCGTGTTCACACGTAGTATATACTTAAAACCTATGCTGTCTGTGTTGACGTAAATCAACATAGAAATGTTTTTTATATAGTTAATAAATAGTTATGTGTTACATGTATATTGTGCATGTGAGGTAAATGGTTCAAAATGTGGTATTCAAGTAATGCAGATATAAGCAAAATTATATTTTTGTGAATCAGCCTAATTTTTAAACATTACTGGCTGTATTGTATCTTTCCTTTGAACAATATGACTCAGTACACACATATGCACATACACACACATACACACACACACACACACATATATATATATATATATATATATATATATATATATATATATATACGTTATATATATTATATATATATATATATCTATATATATATATCATATATATATATATATATATATATATATATATATATATATATATATACAGTATGTCTGAATACAATGTACCTAAGTCATTTTTGTTTGCAGTTGTAGTGCTAAACGAAGCAGAATGTAATTAAGTGCACATTATTGTTGTTGCAGCAAGAGAAACGGTGTGTGTTTGCCCGTGGCCTCAGAGAAGACTTCCATCGCCGTATACCGCACTACCTCTCCGATTACAGAGATGGCGTCGTCGGTCACAAAACGGTTCAGAAGGTCGTGTCTACCACATTCTTCCTGTACTTCGCCTGCATTCTTCCTGCCATCGCTTTCGGCGTACTCAATGATCACAACACACACGGGAAAATAGGTGAGAGGAGATGTGGATTTGGGAAAAGCGTACCATGGTTTGGATGACCTAAACATTCCATCGTTAGTTTGAAAATTTATACAAGAAGAGGTACATTATTTTTGGTAAGTTTTGAAATGAGATAGGAAGAATATTTCGGATAACCTGAGATGAATGTGGTAGATAATACTGAAAAACCCTGATTCATTGTAAAAGATGCATTAGTGTTGGCCAAGTTGTTCTCGATCGGTCCTCAAGTAACCAACTTCCCCCCTTCATGCAAAGATTCCTTGTTTAGAAGAGAAAAAACAGACTTTGTTTAGATGTAATGTAAATTTCAAAGGGTAACAAGAAAAGGAAAGTCGTGCCGAGGATCGTTACTCAATAGACAAGAACAGCTTCACTGTCTGCCGCCAGTGAGGATTATTTGATGTATGAAAATATGTTTCTTGAGCTAATTAGCCTGTGAAGCCTGAGATGGCATCACTGTTTATTCTTTTGTCGCATAAGGCGCCTCAGAAATAAAAACGAACGGATGTGCGGTTTATTTGTGCTTCCCAGGCCTGAAGACAAATGAAAGCAAAGAAGTGGGGAAAAGCAAGAGTTGCATTATTGGCAGCAAGGTCTGAGGAAGCATTGTGGCCGAATCCAGCAATGCTGGAGCTGCTCAAAGTGACTAGAAGATTTGGAACTCGGTAGTCACTATTATACCTTTTTTCGCCTAATCCCTTTTGATCCTTGTTTTGCTGATTCCCAAAAATGAATAATAGTATCCTGGTGCATAGTGTTTACAGTGTCTTAATACATCCCTAGCATTCTGTTGGTGGAGACAAAAACCTCCTTTTTTCACAATAACTCATTACTATCAAAGAGAAAGTTGGAAATGAAAGAATAAATTCAATATTGTTCATAAATGACTAGATCATCCCACTGAAGTACAATTGCATTTCAGATGTAAAGAGGGTCATCATAGGACAGGTTATAGGTGGCGTGTTCTGGGGCGTTTTCTCTGGTCAGCCTCTCCTTATCCAGCTAACTACAGCCCCGTTAGCCATTTACATCAAAAGTGAGTCACTTTCATTGTGTTTGTGATTTATTTTCAACAGTCATATAAGAAAACACAGCCTTATTTTTTTCAAGATTCCATTGTCTTCCCATTAGCTTGAAACATGCATGCATTTGTTTGATCCTCTCGCTTATGTTTTGTTGGTAATATGAATTCCCTTTTCAGTTATATACTATATCTGTGATGACTTCAAGCTGGACTTCAATGCCATGTACTGTGCGACAGGATTGTGGAACAGCTTTTTCTTGGTAGTTTACTCTCTGTTCGACGTCTCGAGACTGATGAGGTGGTCCACAAGATCAACGGAAGAGATCTTTGCCCTCTTCATCTCCATTGCCTTCACCAATGATGCATTCAACGATGTCAGAAAAAGTATGGAGTTTATTATTCCATGAATATGGGATTTACTCTATTTGAAAGTTAGAAAAAGTTTTGAGAAAATATTAACTTCTGGGGATATCTAGTTGAATAACATTTGAATATTGTTAACAAGTATTATCTGATGAAACTGACCTGGGTAGGAATAAGGCTGCTATGAATATTATAGTAAAATATGAATATTTTAGTTGTACTTTATACCTGGCAATGCGTAACCTTGTTTTAAGATTTAAGTTCATTTGCAATATGTACCTTGGTGCATGTAATTGTAACATAGTTCCTACTCATTTGTAAATTTGGAAATAGATTTGTTCCTACAGAAATACAAATCATTGCCTGATATGTAGGAGCATTCCTCAGCGTGAGCCAGAAATGGTCTTTAGATCTTGGTAAGAATGTGGTTAAGGGACTGAATGGGGGAACCTTCTCACCTGACATCACCAACCACTTTTTCCTCGACCACTTCCCTGCAGCACTCCTTCATTGTTAAGTTTTTGTTATAGATGTGTAGCGTCAACAACAGAGTTTGTGAAAGGCGTGACTGAGTATACGTGATGTTTCATATCTTCTGTGTAGGTGGATCCCTACCATTACTGCTCATTTGTAAAGGTTGAGTCAGTAGATGTCACACATACAACACTCTCTCAGCCGAAGGGGTTTATGAGCAGGGAGTTGAGTAACCTACAGCTGTTCTCATCTAATGGTGAGTCAGGTGTGCGGTTGCTAGGCTTTCCCCATGTTATCCCCAATATTGTCGTGTTCCTCTTCCCACTTCTCTATGTTGTTTCTCAGTATCCTGCACAATCTTTGAAAGCCCTAGACTTCCACCTAACAGACTCTTTAACCTCTATTCCATCACCACTTCTCTTCCCCTTTGGACACCCCATAAACACTTGTTTGCCCAACTGCTACTCTGCACCTGTTCATATTATTCCAAATATTTTTCATTCGAGCGACTTCTTTTCCCCTTAAACATAGTCTTACTTGATGTCTTTACTTATATGCCTCTAATATTGCTCAAACTGTTCGCCTTTAGACCCTACATTTTAATACTTGATCTCATCTACTTATCATCTTAATATCCATCACTCGTAACCTATATTGTTTCTCACATGCGTCATCAATTATTACCTTACAGTTTATTGCACTGCTTCTGTCTTCCCTCCTAACCATAAGTTGATCTAGTTGGCTATATATTCCTCCACTCTCATATGTTAGTTAAGTTAATGTCAGTCTGTCCTCGAAACAAGGTGTTCATCCAGACTAATTCAAAACTCGGAGCCCTTTCCAGTACATACTTTCTGTCTTCATTCCTTGCTCCAAATCCAAGGCTTCATGAAACACCTTATATCCATACTTACTCTTTCCAACTTTACCGTTCATATCTACTCCTGAGATTATTTTCTCTCAAGCCTTTTTATCATTCTAATCACTATTTCAAGCTCTTCCCTAAGTATTTTCTTCTTTTGCTGCTGGCATCCCATTTGAGGTAACATGCTGAAATTTCATGGACAATACTTTCCTCTACTATTAAGGGTCTCGGCCCTGGGGTTGGGGGTTGATTTTCGACCAAACTGGCAAAGTTGCATTTTTCACAGTATCTCAAATTTAGTGGTGTACTACACTACCAGACGTAAGATGATGGCGATCTGAAGCATTCTACTAGGTAAGAAATGTAATTTTGCAAGTTCAGGTGGATACTGAAAATTCTGTTGCTCAGGAACTTAGCGTCTGTTTTCCTCTTTATTTCCCAAAAATTCGTATTTTTTATATATTTTATTCCTTCTAGTAAATGATATATTATGTACGATATTCTTTTCCCTTTGATAAAGAAGAGCTGGTTCTGAACTTTTGTCAACAACAACAACAAACACGACTTAGTTACGCTCTAGCTTTTGTAGGCAGATTGTTATTATCTCATCTTTTTATGTTTATCACATTTACCAATGATTTTTTGGATGGTTACAAGTGTTATCTTATCATAATTATGCCTTGTAAGAAGTTTGGTCGTCGACGGGAAGCAAGTTCTCGTAATATTAGCAAATATAATGAAAGCCAAGAAAAGCACCCAAAAAATCACTGGGAAAGTTGATAAACACAAAAGGATGCGATAATGAAACTCTGCCTACAAAAGCTAGTGTAACTAACTCGTGTCTGTAGTTGTTGACAAAAGTTCAGAATCAGCATTAGCTAGTCTATTTTAATATTAGAGGCGAAAGTTCTCTGAAAAAATAGAGGGGACCAGGTGTCAGCTAGGCTTTCTAGACTAGACACCTTTGAGTGTGACATTAAGACAAACTTTAACTGCCTTTTTCTCAAAACATTAGTTTTATACATTCAAATCTCTTTAACTCAGATATTAATGATTGGATTTTGAATACTTTAAAAAGCATTATATTCAGTCATTATTTGGGAATAATTTCTGATGTAAATTTTACATTTTTATTTGTATTATTTTTTACATATAATATTTAATTAAATTATAATTATTTAATAAATTATATATTATATATATTATATATATATATATAATATATATAGTTATATATATATTATATTTATATTATATATATTATATATATATATAGATATATTTATTATTATAATATAATATATATCTATATATATATATATATAGATATAGTGCTATTTTAGTCTTTCAGAGTAAACAAAAACTAACTTGATAATTTTACTGATGCGGTTTTGTTCTTTATGATAAAAACATTGATTTGGTTTTTGAATATTTATAATTGATTGATAAATAATGGCAGTGAAAGTTTTCAAAATTTGGGGAAGAAAAGGTATAAGAAAAAAAATAATCAGAAAAAATACATTTTTGCTCCTATTAAAACACTATAAATCAGCTCTGTAATTTTCTTTACAATAGCTTATGATAACCCAACTCCCTTTATGCTAAGTACTTTTTCTTTCCGCTCGCTACTAAACATAATTTCTACACCATTTCTACCTATCAGTGACCCTTTTATCTAGTCTCCTGGACACATAGAATAATAATCTCTTGAATCATACTTAAACAACACACTCAATGTTTAATCATAATTGTATTAATTCATCCTGCTGAAGTAACCTACACCAGTGTTGAGCTTTCCTGGACTCACCTGAAACTTGTACCTCTGGATTTCTGTAGACGACCTCATGACCCTTGGAATTCAGTCTTGCATCGTTGGATGTATACGAGTAGTTGCTGATCTGTTTGTGCCTCGAAAATCTACCCCATATAGGCACAGAGGAAATACCTTAACTGAGCATATAATCATCAGCATTCCTTATAAATGGTGCAGTAGTTGCAGTCATTCTTTAGTTTCCTGCTTGCATAAGCAACTGAATATAGATCACTCAACAAATTGCAGTACCATGCCTCCTAATGCATCTTTTCATGCATCTGTCTTCACGATGAAAGTCTTATTGAACTACCTGTGCATTTCCTAAAGCCTGCTTCATTCCATCAAATGCCTTTTCCTGAGGTTTCTTCTACTCTACTTGGTTGGGCGTTCCTTCTTCACTAGATCAGTCAACGGTGCTACAAAATTTGTGTACTTCTCAAACTTCCTCTGATAAACAGCAAGAAGAAATTAACCTTTCTGTGATTTCATCTTCTCCACTTCTTAGATCAGTTCCCTAGTAATGAAAGGTGAAGGATACATCTTGCTCTGCGTTATTTTGACGCAGTGCTCTTCCAATGAAGTCCCTCCTGGATTACTGGTTAAGATGTCTTGATGTTCCTCTAGCAACTGCAATATGTTTCCTCTGCTTATTTAGGTCGTCACTAATGTTGACATCTTGGTAATTCTCTTCTTTTTTATTAATACCTGCAAGTACAAGAAGGTGAATAAGAAACCCTTTCTCTTTGGCTTTATGTTGTAATCAAACAAGTTAACAAACACTTCTTCCAACAGAGTAGATAGCCGCGCAATTTGGACATAAGATCGTAAACTCAAGGGGGAGTAGATCTACCCCGGATATTTCAGAGTAACTGTGTTACCCCAGTGATGAGGGCTGGTGTCTTAAGCATCTGCCCGGGGAGTGAAGCGCAGTGGCCCCTATGCTGCTTCTCCTTAGGATCTGTGGTGTCTGCCCAATGGGTTGTATTCACCCAAGGTCCTTTTGGATAGAAAGCATCTTGTCAAAGGTACTCAGAGGGCAAAATGCTGGGATTGAATGGTGGAGTGATTGACTTTTATTCCCCCTTCCTTCTTTGGCGAGGCAGCAGCTCAGACATGCTGGACCCAGCGCAGATGCAGGTGGCAGGTGGCACCCAGTTCAGAGCTTTGGGTAGTAAGTTGTACCTCTCTTTGCTCTCCTTTTAAACAAAGAAGAGGGGTGGCAGGTAGAGCCATCTTTCGTAATATCCAGATTTAGCAACCTTCTGACTAGTGTCACCCTGTCTAGGGTCACACTTGTTTCTCCTTTTCGATTTAGATCTCAGATGTCCCTGTTAGCCATATAATATTCCAGACTTAATAGGAGGTTTTAAGAGTCATTGTTCCTTTGCTCACTGTCACGACTGGGATTTTGCGACAACTTACAACTCAAGAAGTGAGTCTCCTACTTAGAATTCCTTGATGCTGAAGGAAGGTGCTTCGTTACATCAACTACATGGCACGTTTCTGTGATGGGTTCCGGCATTTGTTGAGGAATACTTCTACTTTCAATTTTTTATCATCGCAGTTAGTTTCAGTTTACTTTTAAACTTACTTTGCATAATATTAAGTCATAATGATGTGAACCATACCTTAACATTTCCATTGTGAAATATGCTTTAGCAAATCCATTCACCAGAGTGTATTTTTCCAGATTTCAGGGCCAATTACTACAGTCAAGCTTGCCAAGGTGGGAGCAACAGCAGCATGCAAAGAAACCAAACCGCTTATATAGTCTTAAAAAATTATTCAGAAAACTACATAGTCAGTATAAGTGATAGTCATGGATTAGATACTAATTCTACCATGACCCTTGTCGAAGATGTTTGTACCAGAGAGAACTCTATCCTTTACCTCCTTCTAATGTTTGGAACCCTGTGGCTGGGAGTTGTGCTCTACAATTTTAATAAGACGTAAGTGCCGTATTTTTTATTGGAAGATTTTTAGTTCCATCTTCAACGCAGAAAGTATTATAATGCCTTCCTGAGTGTAGTTTCTTGTATTGATTATGAGATTAGACTTTTAATATAATTAAAATGTATCATTACTCACTCTCTCTCTCTCTCTCTCTCTCTCTCTCTCTCTCTCTCTCTCTCTCATGTAGTATAACAGTTTACAGTACAGGTAGTTTAGGGGCAAAAACAAAATGATTAGAGGTCTCAACATTGAAAGTACTATAAAAATCAAAGTTTTTTAAAGCTAATTCATACGAATAACAAATACAGATAAATTATTTGAACATATTCAGATTTCCAAGATGGAAAATTTGTTAAATGGTAGTTGAAGGAGTCCAAGACATTGATTAATGTAACATACTGTAATTATGCTATTAAAACTTTTATTATGCTATTAATACTCTTCATTGATTACAGATTTTATATACTCCGTTTATTTAATGTGCGACCATTGATTTTTCTAGGCCGTACCTGAATGCCAATAAACGTGAGGTTTTAGCAGACTACGCCTTACCTGTTGCTGTCATTGTTTTGTCCTTCATTGGCTCCTACATCTTCCGAGATGTTCATTGTAAGTATTACTCTGTTGTAAACTCCCATTTTGGATTATATTAGGCTAATCCTTATATTTCAGATTTCTATTAGTATTTGTGTGCAGTACTGAAATATTCCATGGAGGAGTAGGTATATGGTTTTAATAACTTGGATTGTAAATGTTTATGTATTGTACTGAAGCGTGCTTTGCGAAAGTGGATTTATTATTTGTAGTAATAGAATTGCTGTCCCTTTAGTGTTGTTGCAATTAGTCTTCTGAGAGTAGAACTGTGAGATGTCTCTAGTGTATTCTTTAAAGAATCAAGTCTTCCAAGGTACTGTAATAATTCATGAGTACACTTGCCCAGTATTGCAAATTTCATCGTAGTATACATTACATCTTGTGCCTGTTGTCAAGTAGTGAGGATGATCCTCATCTCGCCTCATAAACTTGAGAATTATAAAGAAGCTCATTCCGCATTCTCATGAAATAATGTTCAAAGTCAAGACATGAATAAATGTAAAACAAAGGTGTCTTCCAAGCACCTAGTCCTTATACGTTCTTATTTAAAAGAAAAAGTCAGCCTCGTACAGATATGTAGTTGAAGTCTATTTTCTTAGTACACCCATGACCGGAAACAACGTTAACTGTGAGACAAAGGTTCGCGAAAGCATTATATTACAAGTACACATGAACTGCCAGATCACTATCTAATCAGTTATGGTTACACTATTAATCACTATTTCAATCCTTCAGGAAGGAAAGGAATCCAGCAAGATATGTTTAATTAGTAAAACTGAAAATGTAGCGTTGCACAAAATCAAAATTGGCAAAGCTTAAAAGTTGAAGTCATACACAAATCTCTCATCATTGAGTGTAGGCCAAAGTGGCTCAAAGACCAGATTAGTTTCTTGGACTGTAAGGAAAAGTAATGAAAAATTTTCCAGGGAAACTTTGCGAATAATAACAACTCTCTTGTTTGGCATCATGTTTGATCATGAAACTTCTGTTGCTGCAGAAACCTTTTATGATATCACTTCACCCTTAGTACTGGTGGTACCTTTTAAGAATTTTAGATTTCCTTCCGAATAAATTTTACCTATGGAATGTCGAGACAGACCAAAATCACCTTGCATTCATTCAGTGTTACAAGACTTGTAGTGCAAGGATCATGAGGAGGGCTATTGCACTCCAGCGTTACAAGATTCGAGTGGAAAACATTCATGGAAAGCTCATCATTGGCGCAGATTACCTTAGCAAGCTGTCAGAGCATGTGTGAGATTATCATTTTTGTTTGAATAGTTCCCCATACCCGTTTTCTGGTGCAGTCAAAAAAGATAAGCTGATCTAAATTTTCTCGTGTTCCAGAACTATTAATATAGTATCAGTTTTGTACATAAGATTTGTTTCTCAAAAAATGATCTAAAATTAGAGTAATTGTGTGATGGCCAAAGAAAAGAACGCAGCAGAGTAGGAAGAGCAGATAGACTGAAGGAAGAATGAATTTTGAAAAAACATCCCGGGCGTCTCAAGTAGAAACGAGAACATAATGTTACGTTTGAAGGAATTGACTTGAGAGTTAGCTGGAAGCGAGGAGCCGTTCTAAGTAAAAGAATCCCGGCTCATTCACGAGTTGCAGACAGCTAAAATGAAAATCGTTGGTGATTTTATATTGTTAATTTTTATTCAGTGTTTTAACCACATTATTAATCAGGTAAAAAAGTTTTCAGTATAAGTATAATGCTGTATGAAACTCTCAGCCACGGCCCATGAAACTGTCGCAGTTATGAACCTTTCAGTCATGGCCCGTTGGTGGCCTGTGTTGTTGGCACCTATAGCATGCCAGACACATGATCATGGTTAATTTTAACCTTCAATAAAATAAAAATTACCGAGGCTAGAGGGCTGCAGTTTGGTATACTTGATGATTGGAGGGTGGATGATCAACATAGCAATTTGCAGTCCTCTAGCATCAATAGTTTTTAAGATCTGAGGGCGGAGAGAAAAAGTGCAGACAGACAGACAAATAGACATCGCAATAGTTGTCTTCCACAGAAAACTAAAAACGTCAAGGCCACTACTGTCGAAGAGCCCTCTGGCCACTCATCATAAATGAGCGCATTATATCTGTAAGGCAAAGAATACCAGCGCTTGTACAGCAATTCCAGTCAGACCTGTTTTCGAATGTATGTCACGTAAGCCGTAGTTCAGTCACAGTAGAAATACTATAAGGAGAAATGCTTTAAGGAGGAGGAACGGACACATTCAGTATTAAAGTACTGAATGAAGGAAAAAGAGTCACTCTAAAGAATAATATTGCTCGTTAAAAGATATGGCCAAGCAAAATACCTCGGGTGAAACATGTGAGAAGCATTCAGCCCAAGTGACTAAAATGAATGAAGAGGTTGATTCGGGTTGCATACCTGCTAGTTGGTACGTAGATGCTTCGGGAGAATCTCGTATAAGGGTTCCCAGTTTGTATCTCACATCTTTTAGATCTGTAACTCTATTTATGTAACAATTTTCCTTCAGCCAGTTTATATTTTGGACTTGATTGCTGCCCTCCATAGGCTGACTTGACTGATATTTTACCAAACTAGTTAATTTTGCCGTAAATTTAATGAATATGCGATAGTTTTGGTTGGGCAAGTTGACTTTTTTTTATCGTAGAGGCACCACATTTTCAAATTTTTTAAGGACTATTGCAAATGTTAATTTTGTCATTATTTCAATGTCTTAATTTCGTACTCTAGTTCTGTAGGGATAATGATCACAAAACTCTTAGTAAATATTAAGATTTAT
This sequence comes from Macrobrachium nipponense, assembly GCF_015104395.2. NCBI lineage: Eukaryota > Metazoa > Arthropoda > Malacostraca > Decapoda > Palaemonidae > Macrobrachium > Macrobrachium nipponense. Next base: position 54,830,360 of record NC_087206.1, read on the forward strand.
TATTTTAGTGCTACAATAGTGTTTTTGGCTCTTTTGATATATACTTTGGAAACTTGTAAGATAAATCTAAATATCACTGGTTTAGATATCACTAGCTCTGCTTGTGAAATGCGTAATGTTGGCAAGTGTGCTGGGTAACCCGTGTTTTTATTTCTGTCTGAAACATTTCCCTAAACTATCTTGGTTTGCATTTTGGATTGTCCTGGAATTACCACATATTTCCTTCTAAGTCACCAGAAATCATGATACAGTATTGTGCTTCTTTCGCAGATTTTTTCTTTGATTTTTGACATCCGTGTTTTTCCCACTGTACATCCATGCATGTGACCTACATTTATTTTTTCTTTAAAGCAATCGAACGTTTTGGTTTGATTAAGTAACATGAGTAAAAAGCAAATACAGCATATTAACCTATAATTTTTTACATTTTATTTTTGTTCGCATTTTTTGGTCTTTATTTTTTGTTTGGTTATGTTTATTTAGTTCTTATTTGCCAATGTTTTCTTTTTCTTTTCAGTGTACAATTCGAGTAAGTGCCATGGAAGATCAGTGTCAGTCTCCTTTTTCCCTAGAGGAGGGGCTCACTTAAATGTTATGATGACAAAGCATCGTCGGTGCTGACGCTGCTGTTTTCACCCCCATGACTTATTTACAGTCGTATCAAGTTGACTAAAAAAACATAATGGTACACTGTAAATACGCCATCAATGAAGTGTGCTTGGGATTTTTCTTTTTCTTGCAGAATGCATTAGCTTAGTAGACTGTATTGTTTTTATTGTTTTGAATGTAACTTTAGTTCGTTTAAACATTGGTTTTCTGTATTTTCTCAAATTTAGTTTCATTTTTTGTTAAAGTTTCTCTTTTTATTATTCTTTTCTTTTTACCTGAATAAATTCCATTTCTCCACACACAAAATTTAGTTCTTCAATCCGGTGATGTATTGACTTAGATTAATGAACTATGATTTTTTTCCACAGTGGAACACTTCCGATATGATGACAATTATGACGTATTCAAATTGGCACCTCTTGAGTCGTTGCCGCTCCCTGCAGTTTTTGCCACAATGGGTCTTGGTTTTTCGCTGTCTATGCTCTTCTTTATGGACCAAAATATTGGCTCAGCAATGGTCAACAACCCATGTAACAAGTAAGTTATTTTGATTAACATCTGGAGATGAGTTTTAGTAGCCGTATATGTATGCAGTTAATGTGTAACTTGGCTCTTGTTAGAACTAAAGTAATATCAATATCAATTTTTTTTCTTAACTTCCTCCATGAATGAGAATGTTTTTTTCACTTGGAGTGCCATGCGAGTAAATTCTTTCTTAATCCCTCAAGGCACAACAGATTATGCATTAACCTAGTCCTTGTGAAAAAAGTATGTTGATACCTTGTATTAATGAAACTCTGTATCCTTTGCCCAATATACAGTTATTTCATCTTTTTTTTTTTTTTTTTTTTTTTGTTTTTTTTTTTTTTTTTTGCAGACTAAAGAAGGGTCCAGCGTATCACCTCGACTTGCTGGTTGTTGCCCTGATGAATGGATTTCTCTCCCTCTTTGGTTTACCCTGGATGCACGCATGTTTGCCTCATTCGCCATTACATGTCCGCTCTTTAGCTGATGTTGAAGAACGAGTAGAACAAGGACATGTTTATGAAATGTAAGTATTACTAAAAAAGAAGTCTACTTACAGGTTTGACCTCATAAATAAGGTCATGCTAGCTGACACTTAGTTACCAAATTCTAGAGTTTTTCCTCATTATTGCTCATGTTCTGCTGTCAACTATAATTACATACACGAAAGGTATATCTTTTAGAGTCCAAGTTGAACTTTGGTCTTTTTTGAAAGACAAAAGAATTATACATTTTAATTTGAAGATCCAAAAGCATGATGTTTGTTATTTTTTGAAGAACAAGGGACATTAGGCAATTACCCTAATGCCATTTTTAACCCAGGGCCCCCCAAAAATGAGTAAAAGTATAAATTAACTGATAAAGAATGGCTATGCCAGTCTTTTAGAGGAAGAAAGATTATATGTGTAAGGAAAATTGAATCAAGAAGTTTATTCCAAAGATTTATTTTCCCTTTGAGCTCAGCAGAATAGTGACCAAAATAATACTTATCGAGAAACTTGAGATAATCCCCTTTGCAGTGGAGGATAACAAGCAGCAGCAACCAAGATATGATAACACCCTTATGATTTGGTAGCTTAAACTAACCTAGAACAGTAAAAAAAATGAGAAAACTACTTCGCACAGATGAATTTGCCCTACATAAAATTGAGCAGCTGGGATGAAGAAAAGTATTGTGATATCTAAAGAAGACATTTTTAGGGTAAAGGCCAGCTTAGACATTTAAACACAAGCGAGAGGCATTCTGCAGACCCAAAATATTTATAATGCAAAGTGTTCAATTATATTTTCATCAACAGTAATTAAAAAACAGAGAATTGCAAAGTGTTCAATTATGTTTTCATCAACAGTAATTAAAAAACAGAGAATTACGGACAAATGTTTGAGAATACACTATATGAATTGCAACCTAACCTTTATATCGTTTGAATGTAATGAAGTTTAATTGTAGGACAGTTGTGACAGGCACATACAGATCTATGCATTTCTCTTCTAGTGGCAAGGGCACTGTCTTCTTCACTCATTTTTCGAATAGCACTTCCCTCGGCGATTACAATGCTCCTGACCGTACTATTTTATATATCTGTAATCCTTATTCTCCCCAACAGCCTTTGATCTCAAGTTCCTTGGGGTTCTTGCACCTTGAAAAAGACTGGCAATGTATCTTGCCCCAGATCTATTCTGCACAATTCCTGAAAAGAGTTTACAAGTGTACGGGCTTCTGTTTTAGTCTAATTGTATTAATCCGGCACTTCTTTCCTCCTCGGATCATGCATAGGTTCTGCCAACCTGTTCTGTTGGTCTCACTTCTGTCACTTAACGTATTCGAAATTTTACCTAAATCTCACTTTATTAAATACCTTAGTCCAACTCTCCCTTAGAGATCCCCAGTACAATTTGTAAGGATAGGTATCACTGATGTTGAGTTATCTATAAATAATAATATATATAATTATATAGGATATATATAGATATATTATATATAATATATATATATTAATATATATATAGATAATATATATAAGAGAGAGATATAGTATATATCTAATAGAAAGAAGATAAATGAAATAAGATTTAGAGAGATATTAAGAGATATATATATATATATATATATATATATATATAGAGAGAGAGAGATATATATATATATATATATATATGATATATTTATAGATATCTTATAGATATATATATATATATATATATGATATATATCTAATTTATTTAATATATATCTAATTATAATTATATATTTATATATTAATATTATAATATTTATATATATTTGAATTAAGAATTTAATAAGAAAAATTATCTAAGGTAAGTAATTTGTACTCAAGTCGTGATTTTCGCAATATTCATTCAAGTGAAAATTCTCTTAGGATAAACTATAAACTGGACCGGTATTTCAGTAATTGCTTGATCAAAAGATGTCTTTTCATGAGATCTTTTAGAATCCGCCATTATACAACCTACTTCCAGTTGTAATTTTAACCTTAGCTCTTGGACTCTTGCATAAAAAATGTTTAAGAATGACCTTAAAGAGGAAACACTGACTTAATTACAAATTAGTTACCTAATAGATATTTTCTTTGTATCTGTGTGTAAATATATATATATATATATATATATATATATATATATATATATATATATATATATATATATATATATATATATATATTTGTGAAAATTTTCACTTTGTAAAGGAAATGTCATTGTTTACCAAAATTAGATTTATAATATATATATATATATATATATATATATATATATATATATATATATATATATATATATAATTTTTTTTTGGTCGGTCACCACCCTGTATAATCTTTTAACTCTCTAGTCCCTGCTTCCGAGCAATTAGACTTGATAATTTATCAACCTCTTAAATTGTACCCCTGTTTTGGGTAGGTGTGTTGGATTCTAGATACATATTTTCCTTTATAATCCCTATCTGTCTTTATACCAGCTTTCTTTGTAAACCTGCTTTCATATTTATATTAGTCTGTATAGTAAAGACGAGAGACGAAAGGCCATGCAGCGGCACTCTGTTGTTTCACTTTCTTCGTGGATTTTGCCTTTATTTATAGCAGTATGTGAAAAGTTTTTCGTAAGTGTAAGGATGGCCAGGTTGTAAAATGTAATAGTATTGCTTCTCAAGTTTTTGATCAGCAGAATTGGTTAATTTTGCCACAGTTATCACAAAAAAATTCACTTGCCAGGCACTTAACCTTAAAATGAAATTAAATACAATAGAAACAATTCCTCTGTGCAATATGAACAGCAGGTAGAGTGTGGTTCCTGGAAAGTTTTCTTTCTAACTGCATCAGTAACGCAGTGTGGCTGCTTGTTTAAAGAATGTCACTTCTGTCCAGAATGAATGGCTAAAGAAGGCATCTGAATAACCAGTAAAGAAAGCATCAGAACTGCACTAAGCTAAATCCAACGAGTAAACTTAGCAGTTAACCCTTTCCAAATCCAAAAGATACTTGGCAAAAATTACCTTTGGAGTTTTGACATACTCACTGTAGTTTGTTCATTACATTTTATGTGTGGTACAGTCTTCAATAAATGCATCCACATTACAAGATGCACAGTTTATCAAGTAGACTCTCTCCTCACACTTTCAACCAAGAAAAGGTACAATGCCGGAGTTCCCATTCCTTGGAAGCAGCAGGCGAATTGGGATCAGCAGATGTGAAGGCTTCAGTTGTGTGGTGAATAGAATTTAATGAAACTGAAACTTATCGACAACTTCAAAGCTTTAATTAGCATAAGACATCACTTACCTACAATGCCGAAACAGGAAATTATCAATATCAAAAGTGAAGACCATGAAAAACAATCAGGTTCTTGCATGATGAGGATAAAGTAAAAATAAGACCATTTTCTCGTGGAAATCTTGGTACATTGTTAAAAACACACTTTACGGGACTACTGGCATGGTCGTGAGAGGGAATGAAATTAAATCAACATTTTGAAACGCACAGATCTGTATTAGACTCTCGATTGATATTCTGACTACTTGATCATTCTGGGTTGTTGCGGTCTTGCTGCCCATCTGCTGCTGCTGCTCATTGGGGGCCGCTAATCCTGCGTTTGTGTTGCATAGGTCAGGTATTTAATTGGCTTTCCACGGGTCCAAAAATAAAGACGGGATTATCATCTTTACATAACGATTCTGGAGACCTTAGTTTCTCTTAGAACAAGGCTGGCAATTGCCTTACCGAAATATTAAAAGATGTTTCCAGCAATCATTGGTATTGAGTGATTTAGGATTCCTTCCTCAGCCTTTCGGCGGTTGCTTTTGTATCAAATTTGAGTATCCTTTCAACTCATGCTATGGTTAAAATCCCAACATTGTGTGGCTATTGCGTTGTTTATATTATTAACATTAACGGCTCTTTTGTATTCCCCGTAGCGTTTTTCGAGATGTCTTCCTGATTCCCCACGTTAGCTAAAATGCAGTTGTTTGTTACAGCTGATGAAGTTATACCCCGGCTTCGTCATTTTCCTTTGCTTTCCCAGTTTTGTTTTCAGGATGGGCTTTATCGATGGTATTAGCAAAATGAAAAACAAATTAAATTTGTTTATCTCCAAGATTTTTTGTACTGTCTTCTAATTTATGTGATAGGGCAGCTATTATTTTCTCTTTCCGTAAGCCATCATTTTTTCGCAGTTTGATTACTTTTTTTTTCTTGAGCACTGTCCAGAGACTTGACCAGAGTCGCTAAATCATGAAAACAGGGTTTTATGAAATTCATGTCTTCGTGATTTATTTACATACGTGTAGAGAATTATTCGAATAGCATTTCTTTACCACTGAATATTCCATTATATCTATTTTACAGAATTGTGAAGGTGCGTGAAACCCGGCTGACGGGCCTGTTCTCAAATATTCTTATTGGTCTGTCCATCTTTTTGCTACCGTACCCTTTGGCTTACATCCCAACGGCAGTGCTTGATGGTCTCTTCCTGTACATGGCAGTTACTGCACTCAATGGCAATCAGATGTTTGAAAGAATCTCGTTATTTTTCATGGAACAGGTATATATAGATTTTTAGTTGCTATACTGTAACTTTATGGAAGATTTAACTTTTCTGTGGTATACTTTCGGTTAACAATTGATATCGCTTGTAATAGAAATCTAAATCTACACACGCACATATAATTATTTTCATAAGTTTCCAAAAGAAATTTACAGTACAGAGTAAACTGAGTAAGTTGTTTAGCCTTATTCTCTACACTTATGTTTCAGGCTGCTTACCCTCCAAATCACTATATCAGGAGGGTTCCTCAACGAAAAATTCACAAATTCACAGGACTACAAATTGTACAGCTAGTTGTTATGTGTTCATTTGGGTTTGCCCCGTGGCCCTACTTGAAAATGATGTTCCCTGTAGCCCTCCTCCTGCTATTGCCTATCAGGTAAGTTAATGAAAACCCTTCCACCACCTGTTTAGGTATGTGGAAAGCTTTAGCTGTAGTGAACAGATCTTAGAAAGTTGATCCAGAACAGATCAACTGTTTTTAACTATTGTTTGTATCAGGTAGATCAGCCTGTTCTTAACTGTCGATGTTAAATGTTACATATCATGAATTTTATGAAGAGAAACTAATAGAACATGATAGTACTATTAAATTTCACATAGGTGTCACACATATCTAGGCAGTAGATCGGCCATGATACCACTCACCTGAGATATGTGGTGTTGCTATTGGAAAAAAATACGACCCTTCCAAGACAGGCCATACGATCTGATTCTGGCTACCTCTCTAGATCTGTCACTTTTTCTTTGTCTACTCTGACACCAAACTGTCTGGCAAATTATCAACGTATTCTCATCTTTCTTGACACATATCATAGCACTGAATTTAGACTTCATCCTCACTGAAATTCTCAGCCAGTGGGTTATAAAATTCGCTTTGTGGTAATGAGCTGTCAACAGCCACTCACAAGTCCAGACATGGTTGGATTGACTACGTTGCCAAAGGTAACAGAACTCATAAAAAATATAACAGCACCAAATTTGAGTTAGTCCCAGTGGCTAGGAAGTTAGTGTGAAGAATCTACAAAGAAAATAGAAATAAACCAAGCTCAGCATAAATGACTGTATCTTCAGTTTGTCTTGTCTCCTTGCCATTCCCCCGAAATTTACATTTCTCACTGCCACTACCAACTGCTGTGGATTTGCTTTTATTCTTGTATATTATTATTTTCAGAATTGACTCTTATCTACTGGACAAATTTTCGAAAAAGTATGGAAGTTGGGAGGATGCTTACTGGGTGGAACATGGGAGTCAGTTTTGGAAGTAAAGATATAAAGGAACAAATTTAAAACTACAGAAGTTGGTAGTGACAATGAGAAATGTAATTTCTTGGGGAATGGTGAGGTTAAAGAACAAACTGAAGTAGGTACACTGGTGTCAGCATAATACAATCAGGGAGACCATAAGAAAAGGAAGCATTTTAGAAAGATTGTCTGGCGCTGTTGGGGGGAAATTTATCTGACCACATGGTAATAGTACAATTGATTTTGAGGGTATAGTGTGAGGATAGGGCTTTGGAGACTGGTTGGATTTTTGCCAGAGTCAAGTATTAATGCTAGAATTAAAACTTTTTAATCACAATATATAAACCGCTCAGAGATGTTACCACACATAAGCAGGAAATTGGAACATTTATTTCATATGATAAGCACAGGTAGCCTAACGAAGGATTATTGCTGGTTTAATACAACATAGATTGTTGTATTAATTAGAAAATTATTAAAAGAATAACAACATTGAAACTGAAAAGTAAGTGAAATAGAAGTATAAAAAAGAGAATTACTGCCCAATATTGTTTCAAAGGCTGTTTTTGTGGAAACCACTAAAGAAAGCATACAAAAAGCAGCTGAAGTAGTATGTGGTGTGACAAATGGGAAGGATATAGCCAGAGACACGGTGATGGGATCTAGATGTGCAAATGGCAAGAGCCTTCAAGCTCTGCGAAAGGGCAAGCATTGAATGGGACAAGATGTATACAGGGAGCTGGGAAGAGGCAACCAGAAGGTAGGTGATAGAAAAAGTTAGAGGAAACAGAAGCAGTCTTTTAACACAACAGAAGGAACGATGGAAACCATGTGAAAGGAGTTAAGTAGGATATGTAAAAAACAGAAATATTGAAATGAAAGCCGAAAAGAAAATAATAATGGAATGATGATGACATTATTTTAAAAATCTTCTGAATGAAGAAAATATAAAACCTGGAGGATGTTGGTATATGAGACGAACCAATAGAAAATTTAACATACATCGGAAAGCTAGAGTGGAAAAGCCGTAGGAGCATCAGAAATAAGGGACAGTCTGTTAAAAGCAGCTGGATAGCCAACCATCACTGAGATGACTAGAATACAAGGAAACCTGAAAAAAGAAATGACAATAGCAGAAGAGTGAAAATGGGATGTGACAATGATATACCGAGAAAGAGGATTCACACCAGTGTTGATATTATAGAGGTATGAAATTGGTGGAGCATCCTGCGCAAAGGAAATGCCGAGAAAACATTTGATATTTGATATTTTCAGTATGGCTTCAAGTCAAGAAAAGAAATGTTAGAGGCAGCCTTTATAATGAGGCAACTACAGGGTAAGTACCATTTGAAGAGAAAAATATTACACCAGGAGAATCTTTGGAAGGTATATGACAGGTTAATAAGACAGGCAGTTATGTTGACACTGAGAAGGCACATGCTAGTAGAAAGACTCTTTGAGCTAATGATGCTACTGTATCATAGCAAACGATCTACAATGAAGACAGATGCAGGCATGCAAGAAGCATTTGAGGGGAATGCTGATGTTTGTCAAGAATTAGCCCGGAGTTCGTAGCTCTTGATCAGAGATTGGAGGAGATAGTAAAGGAGCTCAGAAAGGAAGACACCTTACTGTTGCGTCATGAAGATGACCACATTTATACAGCAACATCAGAGGAATAGGTTGTCAGAATTTGTAAATGGTGGAAGAGTGAAATACAAAGAAGACAGAAACTGAAGTTATTAGAAGGTAAAAGTTCGCCTTAAAGAAAAAAAGTAAGAAAATTAACGGTTAAAACTTCAAAATACAGGCATTAAGATACACTTGATACTTTAAAAGTATAGAGTAAATGTGTTGGAAAAGAAAACCTTAGAAGAATCGAACGTTTCAGTCACCTTAAGGACCTTCTTGACTGTGAAACATGTATGGAGACGTCATTGAGGAAGAATATAACAGACAGGGTCTGGATGAAGTGAAAAGAGATTGCCTTACTACAGGTGAAGTGAGCAATAACTTTAGATGCATGCATGAGGCTTGGTTTGCACATGTGATGAGAAAAGTTTGAGTAATGGAATGAAAGTTATCTTGCATGACTGATGATAACAGATATGGAAGTAGCAGAACAAAAACCAATAAAAAGGCCCAGAAAAAGCTGAAAAACGATGAAGACAAAAATCTAAACCAGGTGAAAACTGCTGGAAAGTAGACGAGATGTCTGAATATGGAGAGAACTTATACTCTAGAACATCATCAACAACACTCAATAGGACGCATAAAATGCAAAGGTCCACACTATTCAGTTGTTATACAGAACGGTCAAAATCTCGTAACTGGCAAACAATTTGCTGATATTCCCTTATAAAACAAGATCATTCTCCAAACCAAACAGTGCCTGTTTTCAAGGCAGAGCTGTGTACAAAAAATTCAGCACTTGAGATTTTTATTAGAAATATGCCACCATAGAAATTATTGTTCTTAAAGTTCCTTTGTACACTGGATGAAACTTACAGTCCATACAGTATATGAAGTGTGCATAAAAACTTTGAAATATGGTGGAGCCCTGCCCATGTGGGCATAAAGGAAAATAAGAATTCAGATGAAGCATCCGAAGACAACGACTATGTCTTGGTCAGTGATTATTTAAGGTCCCTAAAACAGCATCATCTTTAATAAATAGTAACCAAACTCCATCAACTTCTTTCTGAATAATGAACCTTATAACAACAAATAAAACCAGATCAAACCCGTGGTGGCGGTATGGCATTCTTCAGACGAAGAACCTTATAATTTTAGGTTGTCCTGAACATTTTTTTTATATTATATATATTAGACATCATCAAAAGAATGATTATGAGGTCTGTAATACCTCCTGGATAGAAATCTTTCTGTGTGTGCAGAATAATCGTGATACAATATACCTTCTGTGCTGCTTTAGTTTGAATTTCTTATGCTTGAAAGGCTTCATAAGCTCCTCTGCCCCAAAAGATTCACATCTGTCAGATCAATAAATGTGTCACAAACCACTTTTAACCCACGGAATGGAAATGTTGCTTCCTGTTTGACCACAACTGAAAGTAAAACTTAGAAAAGAATACCATATTTTTACTGCCCTCTCCGTTTAGTGCTTTTGTTTCTGTTATTTGGACCAGAATACTGACCCTTTCACTTCAAGCTTTGTCTCATTAACTTCAGTCTTCAAGCCTCAGAATGAAATTATCTTTTGGCAATTTTTGTGATTTACAGAAGTTGCCAACAGTTTCATTTCTATCTTGGTAAAGGATCAAACAGTGTGTGATATTACTGTAAATATTTGTAATCTGTAATGTGACTACCATAAATGCATGTAATCTGCTGCAAAGTGCACTTATCAATAAATGTCTTGGTTTTTTGGTAATTGTAATTGTATTTTATACTTAACTATTCTAAATTTGTTTTATTATACGGTATTAGAAAAGTTAAATTATTGCAATGTTGAAAAATATCATCAGTAAGCCTTTTCTCTCCACAGGCATAAACTGGTTCCTCTAGTTATCGAAGAGAAGTACCTAGCAGCCTTGGATGGTGAGCATCAGTAAGGAAGGCACATTCTGTATCACATGACGTCTGCTGCAATCAGAAAGTCCATATATGCTTGTGGGTTTTCTGTCTTGCCAGATAAATTCATCTTATGTGATGTATCATTATTTAAAATTTGCAGGTTATAAGAGCAGACATTTGACAAACATCAGTATCATGTGTTCTCCAAATACAATCATTACCTGGTTAGTGGACATAGTAGTCTGTGGGAGTAGCTCACTAGTGCATAATAAGTTTGTACGCAATGCGTAGTCTGATTAAGTAGGTAAGTTTTATGAGAGAATAAAATGGTTGAACATTGGAAAAAAAGTCCTGTTGTGATCTACCACATTATACATACACACATATGCAAAAGACACTACTCCATTGACTGCAGGTCTGTCCTTGCCACCACCAACACTTCCGGATGCAAGCTTCCCCTTTCATGTGGGTGGCTAGGATGGTCTAGTGGCTTTGGAACTTGTAAAGTGGGTTTTAACATTCATTATATGCAAATCTGGGTATGTGAAATAGCTCTCCACAAATCAATTGCAAATACACTAGAAATGCGCACAAAGTCTATCAGAGGGTCTCCCTACTGTATGTGTTATGGACATTCTCATGCACCTATGTATGTCTATGTCTTTATGACCACTTTGCATAGATGTTAAGTGGTTATATCTGGACAATGTAGGTGAGTATCATTAGCACTTAGCACTGTTGCAGTCAGAGGCCTACTTACTTAATAAAGGCTCTCTGGTTAAAATAAACAAAAAAAAAAACAAAAAAAAGAGCCCTTAAGGTACCATCATCATCATCCCCCTGATTAAATTTTCCTCCCAACCCTCAAATATCCTCTGTAGTCTCTCCCACTTCCCCTTTGCTTATTCTATGTACAGTAACTTGCTAAGATACTCACGGGTAACACAAGTTAACTCGTGCAAAGTCTAGATCCCATGGATCCTCATGAACTAGGTCAAACCCTGACTATGACAAAAAGTGGCCTGCACAGAGGGACACTTACCTCCCTCTACTGTCAGCTCAATACTTTTTCTTTCACTTATTGACTCCTGCTCTGTGGACTGATTCTAATTTTAGTAACATTTGCTGTCTGTGAAATGTTAAATCCCCAAATTTTTCTTACCTTCTCTGCTTATTTTTAGACTTTTGGTTGAGGCCATTTTTAAAAACAGTTTCCTTGCACAGAGGAAATTTGCTTTATTGATAGATTTTAGACACTTGTGCACCAAGTGCTCTGCAGTTATGCACAAAGTCTTTTCTTAATACCTAAGCTACTTTGGATGAAATATACTGTACAATTTCATTAATACAGGCTAGGCTATTGTGTTATTCTTAGTGAAGTTAATTATGGAATTCAAAATTTAGCATAACTGTACTTGATTCTTTCATTTAGAAAAGAGGGAGTACTGTAGTTCTGTACACTAATTTAATCATATTATATAAGTTTCTCCCCATTTTCCAACATCACCCTCCCAGTCATTCTCCCCATCTTGTACCCAAGTCGGTGAGTCTGGTGCTGTATTTGTGCTGGCTGGCCTATTCTAATATAGTGATGAGAATGGATTATACCTTGCTGTCAAAGAATTTGGCCCTTCCTGTCAAAAAAAATAAGCTTCATTAAGGCTATGATCCACAAAGCCTAACACTAAATGGCCAATGACGCAATCAACCCAGCAGATTTGCATATGCCAAGTTACATTTATATTCGATGAAAGGTCTGACCGAGCAGGAGTTCTGGTCATTGCAAATGCTGAATATTGTAGTTGCAAATGGCTAAATGTAGTTTAATGTACTGTAATTCCAGCCAATAAGATAACAGCGCTGCTCCCGCTCTGGGTTTTCAGCAAATAAAAATGTATTTTTGCATAGGTAAAATGAAAAATCTTATAAAGTGTCAGTTGAGGAGTGAGACTGGGCTAGGCAACGTGTGAGGGTGGGTGGCCACAAGGCATGGTGACATAAAGGTGGTGGGTGTAAACTACTGCTGCTAGTTGCTAGTTCAATACATCACCCTCATGCATTGCTGTAGCGTTGTTACTGGAGGCTCAGTGCCCCGACAATAATGAACTGTGTGTGTACAAACCCAGTCTGTATTACTCCAGAGTCTAGTTTCATAGCCAGTGTTGAAATATATCATAGTTGATATTATGATAGAGCATTAAACAGGTATATTTGATAAATAGGCTCTAGTTTTGTGATTATACAGTTTTCTTTGAGCAGATCTAAAATGATATATATATATATATGATTTTTGTCAGTTAGTTATTGAAGAAAGAGTATATGGCAACTTAAAGCGTGAGGACTATTATGATGTTTGTAAACATTGTTATTTTTTACAAGCTATTGGTTATGCACCCATCTGTTATACTATATTATTATCAGCTGTATAGTTATTCTGTACCAAGGCTCTATGAATTTGTACTATAATCACATTACTATCTCGGTTGCTTGCATTACCACTCAACCAAATAGATGCTATGTAAATAGGGTTCGGTAATTTTAAACTCGCACATTTTAAAAAGTCACATCTCCATTGCTGTTAAATCTTTCTAGAAAGATTCACATGCAACAAAGTAAGCATTCTGGTCTCATTTAAACAGAAATCATAGGAAACTTCTATTTTAAATGTTTTAAAGCACTTCTCCCCACTGAAACATCTTCTGAAACTTTAAGGTATAATTTTCAGAAATTTTATAATAAAAGTTCCTTTTAGATTCAGCATAGACATAATTTTTCAAGTGGAACCAACACTGAAGCAGAGGTCAAGTGCAGATGTTGAACATGACCACTTTTAAAGTTAAAGGTTGTGTGTGTGTGAGCGACCACTCTGTATCTATCTTCTCTTTTTCTAACAAGTAGACTAGTCAGGCAGGCTCCTGAACTAACTACCAACTCAACCCAGCCCTCCATCTTTTGACCTGCAAACCCACATGCCCACTAATCAGGTCCTTAAACTACCTATGCCCATCAAGTTGTGTAACGAAAGCAATGTTATTCTACTTAAGCTGTTATCCCCACATCACTGTGTCAGTAATGTAGCTAAGTTTGTTAACTCTATAAATACAATATATTGAATAATAATAAAGTAGCTTTAAATAGGTCAGCATACCATGAAATTGATGAAGGGCACTAATTACACAGAAAGGACAAGCATTCTGGGAATGCAGGCCAACACTTTTGTGTTCTCAACCACATACTAACATCTCGTTAATTGTTATATGTTGTTAATTTCGATACCAAAATTTATTATGAGGTTTTGTATGGATTTTGCAAATTAATTGAAGAATTCTTATCTTCAATTAAGGTAAAGAAATTTGTTGACATAGATACCAAAAATGAGGTTTAAATATATGAAATTGTTTAGAATGTGGTTATGACCACAAAAACTTTTTCTTGCCTATGTTTCTCCTTGTCTATATTGTTACTAACAAGTCTGTGATCCTCAAGACATACCTTTCCTCAGACATTTACTTGGTCAATCTTTAAAGTCCCTGTTTCAATTGTGTTACTATAATGGCTATGAGATTCCTACACCCATGTCTGAGCAAAGGCATGCAGGGCACAGCTGTTGTTGCATGGGTAAAGAGTGCTTGGAGCTAGTAAGTAATTCTCTCTCTACTGAATCTTAAGTCGGCGGAATGCTACAATTTGTATGATTTTGAATGAACATATCTTATGCTTCTTTCTTGATATCAGATCTTTCACTGTGTCTTTTAAGAATTAGTGTACTTTTGTTTGATAATCAAAAGTATGTATGTTTGTACATAGTCATTTAAATCAAAATCTTGCTTGTATTATGCAAGACATAATCAAAGGGAAAACAATTTAAGAAATATAATGCTGATTGAAGAATACACTTCACTGCGGCAATGATGTCATAAAAAGTACGCAGACTATAAGGAAATCAAATTAGAATCAATATAAAGCCTCTATATAGGCATTCATTATTTAATCAAAAACTAGTTTTGTGAAAGCTAAAATTGATAAAAGGTCAGACTCCCTTACATCAATCATATTCAGTTGAGGTAGACTGAGATTCTAGAGGGAATTTTTCTTCTAGCCAGGCATGCTACTGCCGTGCATTTCATTATTATACATGAATATTGTTATCAAAATATATTGTTCTTATGTACAAAGTGTGAAATAAAGTTTTACACGAAAAAAAGCGTTTTACTACATCATGAGATCCTTATTTAATTATACAGGGTATAAAACTAGTACTGCGTAATATTTTGAATATGATGTTCAGTCACAATATCTCTGCAAAGTTCAGAAAAGAAAAAAATTTGAAAATTTTCATATCACCAAGATACTATCTTTGAAAAGTGGAAACAAGATCCTCGACCCCGAGAAAGAAGTAAAATTTCAAGAGAAAATTTTGCAAGAAGAAGCATCTGCCAGAACCTAGATGAAAATTTTTGCTAAATGAAAAACACTTGAATCAAACCCACTGAGTTTTGAAATGGCAGAAAATATATATTACAATAGAAAAATTTAGTGTAAAAGAATTAGATGACGCCCTTTCAAAGTTAACAAATCTACTCCTGTGAGAGTTAAGATTTGTTTGAAATACTCAAAAATGAGCACCATTAGTTAAATCATGCATTTTACAGTTTTATATTTTCATGTTTCAACTACTTTCAAGATGAAGTCAATTTTTTTACCAATAACTGTAAAATGCCGCCATTCTATGACAGAAACAGGTTTTGAAGGCATTCAGGTATACTAAAGTGTTATCATTGACTGATCGTTTCTGCAAAATAGTGTCTTTTAATGAATTAATCAACAAAATCTTACATTTGGCGCTCGAGTCGCTTCAGTAAGTTGAAAATGGGCTTTGCAGGAAAAACGTACTTGATCTTGAAGTGATACCCAGACTTTTTTGAAAGGTCTCCGTATGTACAACTAGAAAATGTATGATTTTGCTCTGGTGGAGGAGAGATGGACACGGATCAGCTTCGTGGAAGGGCTCCAAGCAACATCAAATGATCAACCAAGGCGGATCTCTCAAGAGACCCAGATTACTACCAGTAGTTGCTGTTCTTCCGAAGTATCAGTCACTTCAGCGGACTGTACAACGACGGCGAAACACAAAGGAATGCCCGCCCCCCGGCTCCAGGTAAAGTAGGGAATGATGTGTGTATGCTGAGGAGAATTTCCTCGCATATGACTCCGTGTCGATGACCTTGATAAATATCTTATATTTGTTACTTCCGAGATTGATGAAGGAAAATAAGCGCTGGATGGGAGATGGGACGTTCAAAATAGCCCCTCAACTATTTTATCAGCTATATTTGATTCATTAACTACTTTTAATGGATAACGATATTTCTCCTGCCTACATTTTGTGTGACTACGAGAAAGTATTTCACACAGCCTTTATCTTTGTTTTCAGAAATGCCAAGGTACTGGGGTTTTTCTTCCATTTATATCAAGCCGCTTGGAGAAAAATTCAAGCTTTATCCTTGACCAGTCTGTATTGTAGCAGTGAAGAAATTCGAACGTACGCAACATGATACTGGCCTTGGCCTTCGTTCCTCCTCTTGGTATAATTAATGTATTCGAATCGTTACATATTTAATTCCTGACCAGCTGGAGGACTTCGTTCTTTATTTCGAAGACACTTGGATAGGAAGACCCCGCAGGAGAGGAAGAAGAAGAAATTATGTTTCCTCCTACTGTTTTTCTGTAGTGTATGAACGTTTTGTCAGTGAACATCCATGTACAAATAATTCCTAAGAGGGGTGGCATCAGGCAGTGCAGATGTCAATAGGACATATGTATCTTATTATTTACAAATTCCTAGATATCTTAATACTTGAACAAAATCATACATCAAGTATAATTATCAGAATAGATGATGGGCGGCGTGAAGATGCAAAGCGTAGTAAATATGGAAGAGTGAATACGGTCATATCAAAAATTGTTAACGAATATTCTACAAGAGACTCAATAAAATATCTTCGTTCAATATCTTATGATATTACCCTAGAGATATAGTTAAGCTAAATACTTATTTATTTATTTTACATATCAATTGATTCTTAAATTTTATATATTGACATGTGTAAGGCTTAGTGCTTTTTTCTTCTTTACAATCGCTCTCTGATTGTTCCTTTGTTGAGGGTGCACTCCTTACCCGGTAGTGTTTGTTTTTCTTTGTAGGTAGGTGACTTCTGCGGATCACATTTTCGTTAGCATTAGTCAGGTTTGGGATAGCAGCGAGACTGGATCCCGACAGCATAGCAGCTTGGAGAATTTTGTATTTACAGGTATTCGCACCTGTGGCCCTCTACAGTTTAAGGTTATTGATATCTGATCCTTGTCCTTCAGTGGAATGGGGTCATTCTTGTCTGACAGCAGGCTTGCTGTTGTCGCCTTGACTCTTCCCTAATCCTCTCTATGTTTTGGAGATGTTCCTGTTGTCCGTCATGGCCGGTTTTCGATGATCGCACGGCAGTGTTCAATGGGGATCATCCTCTTCGAACTTTGTGGTCTCGACATTTCTGTGTAGATTGGCTGTGGTGGATTTTGTACTGTACGAGGTTAATCGGTTAAACTGTAATTATTACCTTGCTATTATATATTAGTGGTTTGCTATTATTTATACTGCTTAATTATTTCACGTTTATTACACCAATGTTTTATTGTTTAATGCTGTTTGTGGATTTATTGTTTATGCTATCTGATTTTTTTTTAAGTAGCTAAAGTGTTAATTATAATGTCGTTAACTCAAATAGAAATGTTTCCTGTTTGGTAATTTACGTTAATGGTGTTTTTAAAGTAACTTTGATTTTGCTACATCAATGTTATTTAACAGACTCTCTCGCTATTTCATTGATTTTTGCAGTTTTTTAAAAATTAATTTTGTTTAATAAACTACTATTACGGTCATTTTTCCGGAGCCCTTTTCTTGTGGCTGTCTCGGTTCCTGCCAGTCTTTCCAGACCCATTCTATTTGTTGGACCTGGGTGGAGCCCACGGCTGTCCAACACTTGTCATAAATAAAAATGAAAGCTGCCGCATTTCTGCTTTATAATATGAATTATTTTTAGACATTTTTTACATCTCATAAAGTAAATCTAAAACTGTCACATTTTTTCCTTTTTCCTTTCCATAAAAAATAGTCAACTCATAATTAAAGATTGTTTAGCAATGTATAGGAAATGAAAGATGTCGAAACGTCTTGTGACCAAAAGATACAAAATAGTGGTAGTAGTAAAACGGGGTCAAAGTTAAAACGGTATTAAGTTCAGATCAAATGTCGGCATTACTTTGCAATTCTGACGCTGAAGGGGTCGCCACTCGACTGTTACTGTCTTGCGCTCTATTGACGGCGCTCGTTTATCGGTACCCATTATTTATGCTGGAGTCACACATTCATGTATCACGACGGCGTTTGCCCACGTATGTGGATCATGGGCATCATGGCGGTGAAATGACCTTGAACAGCTGGTAAACAGGACACGGGCTAACGGACGTAAAGCCAGCACCGTAAATTGCGCCGCAAATGTAAGCGCAAAGAAAGCAAGGTCGGACGTCTACTTGGAACTTATGCGGATAGTGTAATGTTCTATGTACGTTAACTTCACGTCGTTACCACGCCCACCGTTGTGTGGCTGTAGGGTACAAAATGGCCGGCCTGTAAACAGAGCAGACTGTAAAGTGATGGAACATGTATGAGAGAATGTAAAAATATTGCTTCCTGAAAATCCAGGTTGTAAATTCACTTTGGTGGAATTCTGCATGTACTGTAAAATATTGTATATTTTCAACAAATAAAAAAAATTAAGTCAGACATTATAATATACATACCATTGGCAGTCCCAACATCTTGGGCTTCTTCTGACGGACGATTTGGGGCTTGAGGAAGTAGAATATGTTCAATATCCTTTTCTCCTTGTCCGTCAGTCGTCTTCATTGTCGCTGTCATCACTCTGTACCTCATCCAATTCCGACTCCTGTAGGTGGAAGATGACATTTCCTCGACCTGAGTGTCTGCAGGAGTGGCTGTAGGAGTCTTCTCCGGGCCGAAAGGAGGTCCTGCAAGAAGATGTGACATTGATGGTCCCTTCCTTGGTCGTTTTAGGAGGTTCGGCATCTTGAAGGGCATTGTGAAGAGTACTTGGAGGAAACCACTGGTCTTGGGAGATGGAAACAACAGCTGACCTGAGGGCGCCGACCTGACCTTTTTACCACGCTACAGCGTTGCCATGTCGTACAGGGTTGTAAATGTGCAAATCGGTTTCCCCATAGGCTACAGCACAATTAGGAGGCCCACGTGCTTTGCGGCGGAAAGAAAACAATGATGGCGAACAAAGCAGGTGACCCTAGCGCCTACCCTGCAGTAGTCACCGTGGGTCCCACGTGCAATGTCTGGAGCTACGTCAGGTGACATTTCGCGTGAGCACCCACAACTTGTTTTGAACATTTCAAACCTGGAACGGGCTACAGCGCCCTAGTGGGCGGAGCTTAGAGCTCGGACGACCTGTCACCATACGTCTACGATTTTACGTATGTAAAATCGTAGACGTTACATTTACGGTTTTCTGAGGTAAGCTGTTGCCAACTACCAATTTCCACTCATGCGTGGGCGTGTGTGCGTTGATACGTGAATGTGTAACCTTAGCATTAGATGCGGTGTCTGTCCTCCTTATATTTGGAGTCGTCAGCAGGGGGTCTGTCCCATGTTGATCTCCTATTGGGTGGTGGTGACCTCCTGAGCTGTGCGGTGACGTTGCTGGGCGTTGTGTTACACTGTGAGACGTCACGGTTAATTTTCGTTGATTTTCGTTGGCTGCAGGAGTATCTCGTTCGGAGGCATTGTCTTCTGTAGAGTTATCGTGATCGATGGTGTCATTGTTGGTGGTTGGTCTTCTCGTACTCGTGTTTAGTGCTGCTTTTATTTGCTGGGTGAGAAGCGCCTCCAGCAGGCGTAAACGATGATCTCGTGTTCAGGATGATCACATCCGGGGAGATAGCCTCTTGATGTTTGGTGCGGGCGTGGTTCTTGATCGCCCCCTCTTGGGCGTGGCAGGAGTCTCCTAGACAGGCACATGCCGGTCATACTTACATAGGCACCGCTGCAACCGCAGACTAGACATGTGTATTGGTATACCACATACGTCTGCTTCAGGGGGTCTCGTATCTGTGGGGAGGGATTATTTTTCATTATTGGGTCTCGCATCCTCCGATTCTGGTAATATATTATCAAGTCAATTTTCTTGTTGTCGTCGATCAGGATTACATTTTCAGAAATCTTAACGGAGCCCTCTTCTTCACGGTAATGGGAACTCATGAAGGCTTTATAATACAGCTTGATATTATCCTGGGGGCGGGGCTATGGGTTCTCACTACCATACCATTTCTCCAGGGTTGTGCAGACTTCGCTACTTATTAATTTATTTGAATACCAGTTATTCACGAGTATTTGGGAGGCGCAGTCGAGCAGTGGGATAGGGCTCTCCTGATGAAGGCCCTGACGGTCGTGCTTTTGAATCTAGTGGGGCACTTGCTGTCACCGTTGTATACAGAAGTACAGAGGCCGTCTTCCGTCTTACTCACAAGGAAGACGAGGAAGGGGAGCCAATCATCAGTGCTGTATTCAACCATGTAATTCAGCATGCTGCACAGTGTCTACTTGAACAAAGATATCGTTGATATAACGGCCATATCTACAGGGTTACATCCTGACAAAGACTCGTTCCTCCATGGTGCCCATGCAAAAGTTAGTGAAGAGGACCCCTAGTGGGGAGCCCATCGTCATGCCGTCATTCTGGCAGTACATATGGCCACGGTAGGTGTAGAAAAGGCCTTCTTGGCGCAGATCTCCAGCAGCGTACGGAACGAGGCTTTGGGTATGTTGAGGGGTACTGTCGACTGACTCCTGTAGACCCGCTCAAGGATGATATTGATGGTTTCAACGACAGGTACATTCGTAAACAGGGACTCTAAGTTCAGCTAGGTAATATTCCCAATGCCAGGGGCGCCCTTGATGGCTTCTAAGAATTTTACTAACGACTGCAGGCTGTACCGACTTGGGACGTAGGTGGTCAAAATTTTATCAAGGTGTTTTGCCAAGGCGTACGCAGGGGCGGGCGTCTGGCTGATGATCAGCTGGAGGGGGTTTCCTTGTTTGTGGGTTTCTATGTTGCCATATAAATAACCCAGGTTGTAGTTTCCTTGTATGGGCGGGAGGTGAACAGCGTTTGTCGCAGCATTGATGTCATCTGTTGGGTTTCTTGTCATGCGCTCAAAGTTGCTCCCATCGGACAAAATAGCACCCAGCTTCTCGTGATATTCAGCAGTATCAATCAAGATGAAGAATTCCGTCTTGTCAGCGCGTCACACCGTGATGCCCTCTTTTTCCCTCTATTCCTTCGCTACTTCCCTAATCTACTTGGTGAAGATCCCGCTGGAGTGCGAGCCCGTCTCTGTAAGGGCTTCAGCGAGTAGGAGTGGCTAGAGGCGTCGGTAGTTCTGATGATCCGGGCTTCGAGTTGCTGGATGGAGTCGAGAAGCAAGAAGATTATGAGTCTCTTGTCGTGAGGCCTGGGTCTTAAAATGAAGTGGAAATTAGGACCCAGCGTCAGAAGGGTGTCTTGATCAGGGGTCGGGTCATAATCTATTATGACCCCACTCCTGGTCAAGTCTAAGCGCCTGACAAGAAACCCGACAAACAACATCAAGAGAGAGGCCAACAGAGTTATCAGCACAGTGAATGCTGCAACAAAAGCTGTCCACTTCCCGCCTATGCAAGGAGACTACAGCATGGATTATTTATATGGCAACATAAAGACCCTCAAACAAGGAAACCCCCTCTGGCCGATCATCAGCCAGACGCCCGCCCCTGCATATGCCTTGGCAAAATGCCTTGATCAATTTTTTACCCCCAATGTCCCAAGTCGGTACAGCCTGCAGTCGTCAGTAGAATTCCTAGAAGCCATCAAGGACGGCCCTGGCATCGGGAGTATCGTTTCACTGGGCGTGGAGTCCCTGTTTACGAACGTGCCTGTCGATGAAACCATTGACATCATCCTTGAGCATGTCTACATGAGTCAGTCGACAGCGCCCCTCAACATACCCGAAGCCTCTCTCCATGCGCTGCTGGAGATCTGCACCAGAAGGGCCCTTTCTCCACCCACCATGGCCAAATGTACTGCCTGAAGGACGGCATGGCGATGGGCTCACCACTGGGGGTCCTCTTAGCTAATTTTTACATGGGCACTGTGGGGGAACGAGTCTTTGCCAGGATGCAGCAACCCTGCAGATATAGCCGTTATATTGACGATATCTTTGTTCAAGTCAACAGCAAGGATGAGGTAGAAACCCTCCGTCAGGTATTTCAGCAGTGCAGAGTGCTGAATTACACAGTTGAATACAGCACCAACGATCAGCTCCCCTTCCTCGACGTCCTTGTGAGTAGGACGGAAGACGGCCTCTGTACTTCCGTCTACACAAAGAACACCAATCTTGGACTTTGCTTTAACGGTGACAGCAAGTACCCCGCCAGATTCTAAAGCACGACCGTCAGGGCCTTCGTCAGGAGAGCCCTATCTCACTGCTTGACCTGGCAGGACACTCATCAGAAACTCAACTGCGACTCCCAAGTACTCGTGAATAACAGGCATTCAAATAAATTAATAAATAGCGAAGTCTGCACAGCCCTGGAGCAATGGTACGGTAGTGAGAGCCTCCAACCCCGCCCAAAGGATAATATCAAGCTGTATTATAAAGCCTTCGTGAGTTCCCATTAACGTAAAGAAGAGGGCTCCGTTAAGATTATTTCTGAAAATGTAACCCCGATCAACGACACCAAGAAAATTGGCTTAATAATATATTACCAGAATCGGAGGATGTATAACCTAAACATGAAAAATAATACCTTCCCACAGGTATGAGACCCCCTGAAGCAGATGTATGTGGTATACCAATACACATACCCAATCCGCAGTTGCAGTAGTGCTTACGTGCGTATGACCTGTATGCGCCTGTCTAATAACAATTAAGATAAAAATGTTAAAAATAATAATAAAAATAAGAGAATAATAATAATAATTAAAATAAAACAAAAATAAAAGAAAATATGAAATGAAAATTTAAAATAAATGATAGTAAAAAATTGTAAAAAAGTAAAAATATAAATAAGAAAACTAAAATAAAAAGAGTAAAAATTAGAAATAAAAATAATAAAAAAATCATGAAAATGAAATTAAAATGGCAAAATAAAAATAAATATAATAAAATATGAATAATAAAAGCAGTAACAAAATTAACAAAAATAATAAAAATAAAATTAAATAAAAAGAACATAAATAATAACAAAATAATAATAATGAAATTAATAATAATAATAATAATAATAATAATAATAATAATAATAATAATAATAATAGAATGAAAACCAACCTAAGCATGGCATGGATAGACTATAAGAAAGCCTTCGACATGATACCACACACATGGCTAATAGAATGCCTGAAAATATATGGGGCAGAGGAAAACACCATCAGCTTCCTCAAAAATACAATGCGCAACTGGAATACAATACTT
This sequence comes from Macrobrachium nipponense, assembly GCF_015104395.2. Classification (NCBI taxonomy): domain Eukaryota; kingdom Metazoa; phylum Arthropoda; class Malacostraca; order Decapoda; family Palaemonidae; genus Macrobrachium; species Macrobrachium nipponense. The sequence continues at coordinate 54,853,922 of NC_087206.1, forward strand.
ACAAGCTCTGGAATAAGACTAGCAGAGGTTAATATCAGGAGAGGGATCTTCCAGGGCGACTCATTGTCCCCACTACTCTTCGTAGTAGCCATGATTCCCATGACAAAAGTACTACAGAAGATGGATGCCGGGTACCAACTCAAGAAAAGAGCCAACAGAACCAACCATCTGATGATTATGGACGACATCAAGCTGTATGGGAAGAGCATCAAGAAAATAGATACCCTAATCCAGACTGTAAGGATTGTATCTGGGGACATCAGGATGGAGTTTGGAATAGAAAAATGCGCCTTAGTCAACATACAAAAAGGCAAAGTAACGAGAACTGAAGAGATAAAGCTACCAGATGGGAGGAACATCAAACACATAGATGAGAATGGATACAAATACCTGGGAATAATGGAAGGAGGGGATATAAAACACCAAGAAATGAAGGACACGATCAGGAAAGAATATATGCAGAGACTCAAGGCGATACTTAGGTCAAAACTCAACGCTGGAAATATGATAAAAGCCATAAACACATGGGCAGTCCCAGTAATCAGATACAGCGCAGGAATAGTGGAATGGACGAAGGCAGAACTCCTCAGCATAGATCAGAAAACCAGGAAACATATGACAATACACAAAGCACTACACCCAAGAGCAAATACGGACAGGCTATACATAACGTGAAAGGAAGGAGGAAGAGGACTACTAAGTATAGAGGACTGCGTCAACATCGAGAACACAGCACTGGGGCAATATCTGAAAACCAGTGAAGAGGAGTGGCTCCAGAGTGCATGGGAAGAAGGACTAATAAAAGTAGACGAAGACCCAGAAATATACAGACAGGAGAATGACAAACAGAACAGAGGACTGGCACAACAAACCAATGCACGGACAATACATGAGACAGACTAAAGAACTAGCCAGCGATGACACATGGCAATGGCTACAGAGGGGAGAGCTAAAGAAGGAAACTGAAGGAATGATAACAGTGGCACAAGATCAGGCCCTAAGAACCAGATATGTTCAAAGAATGATAGACGGAAATAACATCTCTCCCATATGTAGGAAGTGCAACACGAAAAATGAAACCATAAACCACATAGCAAGCGAATGCCCGGCACTTGCACAGAAACAGTACAAAAAGAGGCATGATTCAGTGGCAAAAGCCCTCCACTGGAGCCTGTGCAAGAAACATCAGCTACCTTGCAGTAATAAGTGGTACGAGCACCAACCTGAGGGAGTGATAGAAAACGATCAGGCAAAGATCCTCTGGGACTATGGTATCAGAACAGATAGGGTGATACGTGAAAAAAAAAAAAAAAATAGGACCAGACGTGACGTTGATTGACAAAGTCAAGAAGAAAGTATCACTCATTGATGTCGCAATACCATGGGACACCAGAGTTGAAGAGAAAGAAAGGGAAAAAATGGACAAGTATCAAGATCTGAAAATAGAAATAAAAAGGATATGGGATATGCCAGTGGAAATTGTACCCATAATCATAGGAGCACTAGGCACGATCCTAAGATCCCTGAAAAGGAATCTAGAAAAACTAGAGGTTGAAGTAGCTCCAGGACTCATGCAGAAGAGTGTGATCCTAGAAACGGCGCACATAGTAAGAAAAGTTATGGACTCCTAAGGAGGCAGGATGCAACCCGGAACCCCATACTAAAATTACCACCCAGTTGAATTGGAGGACTCTGATAATAATAATAATAATAATAATAATAATAATAATAATAATAATAATAATAATAATAATAATAATAATAATAATAATAATAATAATAATAGTGAAAAACAAAATTAAAAGTAATAAAAAGAAAAATTAGAATAATGAAAATAAAATAATATATTACCAAGAGTGTGGTAATTATAGGGGCATTAAATTGATGTCCCACACTTTGAAGATACTGGAAAGGATGATAGATGCTAGACTGAGAGAAGAAGTACAAATAGGTAAAGAGCAGATGGGATATGAAGGGAAGGGGAACAACAGATGGTATATTTTGTCTGAGGCAAATAATGGAGAAATTCGGGGAAAGACAAAGGGACCTACATAATGGTATTCATTGACCTTGAAAAGGCTTATGACCGAGTCCCGAGACAAGAGGTATGGAGGAGTCTGAGGGAGAAGATGGTGCCAGAGAAGTATGAGCGATTGATACAAGAGATGTACCCGAACGTATTTACCCGAGTGAGGAGCAGTGTTGGGGAGACAGAAGGTTTTGAGGTGAGAGTAGGATTACACCAGGGGTCGGCTCTGAGCCCATTTATCTTTAACATAGTGGATGGATGTTATAATAGAGGAAGTAAGGGAGACACTACCATGGAACATATTGTATGCGGATGATATTGTTTCTGTGTGCAGAGAGCAGGGAAGATCTGGAAGTGAAATTGGAAAGATGGAGACAAGTACTGGAGGACAGAGGAATGCGAATAAGTAGATCTAAGACAGAATATATGTGTACCACCACTGAGGGGGATGATAGAGAAAGTATCCAGCTTGGTGGAGAGCAAATAAGGAGATGGCCGTATCATCAGATTGACCGATCTTTTGGATGAGAGATTCTGAATATTATAAAGCCTCATATGCACCACAAGTTGGTTTGTACAGAAGAAGGAGGTAATTTCTGGAGAGACGGGATGGAATAATGCAAGAACTGGAAGAGCATGAGAGGGTGATAGTTGGGCAGATTGAATGGCCATGTCGGAAGTGAAAATGAGGCGATTAGGCGGGTGCATGGGGGGGGGGGCCATGGAATTGGGAGAGGAACCCAGAAGGAGAGTGTGTAGTGGACTTTGCTATGTCATTCGACATGGCAATAGTAAACACATTCTTTAAGAAGAAAAGGGAACACCTAATAACATATAGGAGTGGGGGAAGATTCTCCCAGATAGACTACTTCTTGTATAAAAGGATAAATCTGGTGGAGGTCAAGAACTGCAAAGTTATTCCACAGGCGACCATGTAGCCCCCCAACACAGACTGCTATGTATAGATTTGAAGTTAAAAAGGGAAAGAAAAACAAAAGCTAAAGGGATAAGGAAAATTAAATGGTACAAATTAGAGAAGGAAGGGGATAAGAAGAGAGAGTTTAAGAGGAGGGTTTTGGAGGATATTGATATAGGGATTGAAGATGTTCAAGAATGGTGGACACGAAATGCAGCAGTAATAAGAAGGCATGGAAAGGAGCTGCTAGGAGAGACATCTGGTATCATATGGGAAGAAAAGGAGAGTTGGTGGTGGGATGAAGACATTGAGAAAGTAGGAAAAAGATAAGAAGGAGGCAAAGAAAAGATGGGAAGAGTCGCAGTCAGTGGAAGACAGAGATAGGTTCAGAGAGAAAAACAAGGTGGTGAAAAAGGTGGTAGCCCAAGCTAAAGCAAAGTCGTATGATGATGTGTATAATGAGCTGGGGACAAAGGAAGGATTAAAGAAGATGATCAAGCTATCAAAGGCTAGATATAAGAGCACCAAAGATATTACACATATCAAACAAATAAAGGATCAAGATGGTGTAGTACTTAGAAAGGAGGAAGACATTGTGAAGAGATGGAAAGAATATTTCGAACAGTTGTTAAATGAAGAAAATAATAGACTAATAAGAGAGGATGGGCAAGTGAACATTGGCATGGTAATGAGGTTTTCTTGGCAAGAGGTACTAAATGCACTGAAGAAGATGAAAAATGGGAAGGCAAGCGGACCAGACATGATTCCAGTGGAAGCATGGAAAGCATTAGGAGATGAAGGAGTGGAATTACTGTACGATCTTATGATAAAGATCCTTGAACAGGAAAAGATACCAAATGAGTGGCGTGGGAGTATATTGATCCCAATTTTTAAAGGGAAAGGCGATGTCCAAGAGTGTGGTAATTATAGGGGCATTAAATTGATGTCCCACACTTTGAAGATACTGGAAAGGATGATAGATGCTAGACTGAGAGAAGAAGTACAAATAGGTAAAGAGCAGATGGATTTATGAAGGGAAGGGGAACAACAGATGGTATATTTGTCTGAGGCAAATAATGGAGAAATTCGGGAAAGACAAAGGGACCTACATATGGTATTTCATTGACCTTGAAAAGGCTTATGACCGAGTCCCGAGACAAGAGGTATGGAGGAGTCGAGGGAGAAGATGGTGCCAGAGAAGTATGAGCGATTGATACAAGAGATGTACCCGAACGTATTTACCCGAGTGAGGAGCAGTGTTGGGGAGACAGAAGGTTTTGAGGTGAGAGTAGGATTACACCAGGGGTCGGCTCTGAGCCCATTTATCTTTAACATAGTGATGGATGTTATAATAGAGGAAGTAAGGGAGACACTACCATGGAACATATTGTATGCGGATGATATTGTTCTGTGTGCAGAGAGCAGGGAAGATCTGGAAGTGAAATTGGAAAGATGGAGACAAGTACTGAGGACAGAGGAATGAGAATAAGTAGATCTAAGACAGTAATATGTGTACCACCACTGAGGGGATGATAGAGAAAGTATCCAGCTTGGTGGAGAGCAAATAATGGAGAGTTGATAAGTTTAAGTATTTGGGATCTTTTGTTAACGCTGGAGGAAGTGTGGAAGAAGAAGTAAAACATCGGGTACAGGCAGGCTGGAACAACTGGAGAGCGGCCTCTGGAGTTCTTTGTGACAAAAGAGTGCCGCTTAGGTTAAAAGGAAAATTTCACAAGACGGTGGTAAGAACAGCAATGCTGTATAGTACGGAAACAGCAAGCATGAGAAAAACAGAGCAGAAGAAGATGGATGTGGCAGAAATGAGAATGCTTAGGTGGATGTCTGGGGTGACAAAAGAGGATAGGATCAGAAATGACTACATAAGGGGGTCGACTAAGGTGGTGGAAGTATCAAAGAAAGTGCAGGAGGGGAGGCTGAGATGGTATGGACACCTGTTGAGGAGAGATGAGGACCACGCTGGGAGACATACTATGGGGGTGGAGGTGGAAGGAAGAAGAAGAGGGAGACCAAGAAAGAGATGGAAGGACTATGTGAGAGGAGACTTACATGAGAAGGGAATTGATGAGTCAGAAGCGCAGGATAGAAATAGATGGAAACGGCTCATCCAAAACGGCGACCCCATATAAAAATGGGAACAAGCTGGGAATAATAATAATAATAATAATAATAATAATAATAATAATATCTAAATAAAAAATATGAATAAAACATAATATTAAAAAATATGAAAAAATTAATATAGAATAGAAATAAAACAATTAAAATTAATAGTAAAATAATAATAAAAATGAAATTAAAAACAATAAAAAATTAATAGAAATTAAAAAAATTAAAAATAATTAGTAAAATAATAATAATGAAAAATAAAAATAAAAATAATAAAAGAATTTGATAAAATATTAATAAAAAAATAAGAAATAATAAACAAAAATTTATGTAATAATAATAATAATAATAATAATAGTAATAGTAATAATAATAATAATAATAATAATAATAATAATAATAATAATAATAATAATAATAATAATAATAATAATAAGATGGACTCCTAAGGAGGCAGGATGCAACCCGGAACCCCACACTATAAATACCACCCAGTCGAATTGGAGGACTGTGATAGAGCAAAACAAATAATAATAATAATAATAATAATAATAATATTGTTAAAAAGAATGGCAGAATTGAGCGAGTTGATTTTACATATTGTTTTTCCCATTTTCCTTACAATTTGCTTCTCAGGCTCAGCGATGTTTCTGAGTAACTGGCCAATATTCATATTGGGAATTTTCAAAAATTATAAATGCTGAAGGTAATCTTTTATTAGAACAGGATATCAGGTCCAGGTCAAGCAGGGGTCGTCGTCATTGCCGGTATTATTCCGGAGACGTAGTTCAGTTCCAGGCCAGGGTTGTCTTTGGTTTAGGACTGGTATTGGTGCTGATATAGCTGGTATCACGTGACGTTTCGACCTTCTCGCGAGTCGGTTCAAGGGATGGTAGCAAGAAAGTCTGCAGGGAGATATAGAGGCTCGGACCTAGAGTTGGATTCTCATTGGTCGGGCCGATCTTGGGCCAAGTCGTGGATCTTGTCTTGAAGGTCTCGGGGATTCTGTCGTGCGAGCGCTATAGAAGTGTGCCTGAGGTTGAACGTCAGGAATTCCGTCTGTAGCAGGAGTCCTATCATCCTGTGGGGGCGCCAAGAATTGGTCGAATTGAGCACAAAAACGACCATAAATTAACCCAACTTGGAACTTACCTAAGTTTACATGAATCTTGATTGGCAAAAGAAGGCCAATATTCCATCAAAACACTTAATTGACATGAATTTGGTAAAAATTCCATAAAAACTGACTTACCTAACCAAATCGTATTTTACCCTAACCGTAAAGTGCCAAAAAACAGCCAAATTTCTAAGGGTTAACAAGTGATACCAGCGAAACTGAGACCAAAACACTGAATCCACCTCTTACCAAGTGAAACCGGCCAAATCAGAACCAAAATGTTGAAACCACCCTTTGTCAAGAGAAACTGCCCAAACCGGAGCCAAAAAGCTGAAACCACCCCTTAAAAAGTGAAACAGGCCAAACCAGGGCCAAATAGCCGAAACCTAGCCTTAACAAGTGAAACCAGTCAAACCAGGGCCCAAAAGCCGAAACCACCCCTTTAAAAATGAAAAAGGCCAAACTGGGGTCAAATAAATTAAATAACCACTAAACAATTGAAAATGGCCAAACCGGGTCCAAAAAGCAGTAAACGTCCCTTAACAAGTGAAACAGTCTGAACTGGGGCCAAAAAGCTGAAACCACCCCTTAACAAGTGAAACAGGCCAAATCAGGGCAAATAGCCAAAACCACCCTTCAACAAGTGAAACAGACCAAAGGGGGATGGGGGGCGTGTGGGGGGGGGACAAAAAAGCCTAAACCACACCTTAACCAGTGAACCCATCCAAACTGGAGCCAAAATTCCAAAACCACCCCTTAACAAGTGAAACATGCCAAACCGGGGCCAAAATGCCATAACCACCCTTCAACAAGTGAAACGGACCAAAGGGGGTTGGGGGTAGGTGGGAGGGGGCCAAAAAGCCTAAACCACAACTTAACAAGTTAACTCGTCTAAACTGGAGCCAAAATGCCGAAACCACTTCAACAAGTGGAAATTACCAAAGGGAGGTGGGGGGGGGGGCTGGTTTGGCGGGGTCAAAAACCCTAAACCACACCTTAACAAGTGAATCAGGCCAAACCTGAGCCAAAAAGCCAAAACCACCCTTTAAGAAGTGAAAACATGACAAACCGGGACCAAAATGCCAAAACCACCCTTCAACAAGTGAAAAGATAAAACAAAGGGGTGTGTGTGGGACAAAAAAAGCCTAAACCACACCTTAACAAGTGAACCCGGCCAAACCTGAGCCAAAAACCCGAAAGCACCCCTTAACAAGTGAAACAGGCCAAAACTGGGGCCAAAATGCCAAAACCACCCTTCAACAAGTGAAACAGATCAAATGGGGGGTTGGGGGATTTGGGGGGACAAAAAGCATAAACCCCACCTTAACAAGTGATCCCGGCCAAACCTGAGCCAAAAAGCCAGAACCCACCCACCCTTACAAGTGAAACATGCCAAACCAGGGCCAAAACGCCAAAACCACCCTTCAACAAGTGAAACAAACCAAACCGGGGGTGAGGGGTTGGGGTGAGGGTTGGGGGAGGGGGTGGAGGGGCAAAAAGCCAATAGTACCCCTAACAAAAGAACCCATCCAAAACTGGGGGTGAAAAGCTGAAACCACCCCTTAACAAGTGAAACTAGCACTGAAACAAAGGAGAAGTTAATTTCTCCCATAAGGTCTTCAGTATTATTTATCCCCGTAAGAAATAATGGGTGGGGGGTTTGGAGGGTTGAGGGGCAAAAAGCCGAAAGCACCCCCATAACAAGTGACCCCGCCCAAACTGGGGGTAAAAAGCTGAAACCACCCCTCAACAATTGAAACTAACACTGAAACAATGGAGAAGTAAATTTCTCCCATAAGGTCTTCAGAATTATTTATCCCCATAAGAAACAATGGGTGGGGTGTTTTGGGGGGTGAGAAGCAAAAAGCCGAAAGCACCCCCATAACAAGTGAACCCGCCCAAAACTGGGGGTAAAACGCTGAAACCACCCCTCCACAATTGAAACTAACACTGGAACAATGGAGAAGTGAATTTCTCCCATAAGGTCTTCAGTATTATTTGTCCCCATAAGAAACAATGGAGAAGTAAATTTCTCCCATAAGGTCTTCAGTAATTGTCTAAGTCAACTTTGAATTATTTATCCTCATAAGAAACAATGGAGAAGTCAATTTCCCCCATAAGGTCTTCAGTAAGCATCTAAGTAAAAAAAGTACTAAAAAACTAAAACAAATTCAAAAGAGTCACCCTTACGAGATTTCCTCCGGAATCGCCTGAGGTAGCCATTTTTTCTTGCGTGACGACATCGTAGTTTTAGAAAATGCCACCTGCTTCCTTCTTCATTTCTTGAAGCTATCTGATGCCGAGTTGTCAGATTCGAAAGCAGAGTTGTGAACAGTTAAATATTCGGCAAAAATCAGGTAACTGTCTGATTTGGGTCCGGTTTGTGGCATCTTGTAAGGCATGGAATTGTCGGGGGGTCATTCGCTGCTCTCCGGGCAGCAGTGGGAAGGAGAGACGTTTCTTGAGTGATGTTTAAATTTGGTTTCTCCTTTCCTACATGGAGAGCTTCTATGAGGTGCAGACTTCGGAGATCCTTTGTCTGGTCTATTATTTCGATATTAGGGATAAAATAATTTCTCTTTATCCGTTTCTTATGAGCAGTCCTGGCACGGTTGAATATGGCTCCTTCTTGGGCGTGGCAGGAGATTCGCTTGGAGAAACACATGGAGGTCATACTGACATATTTACCGAGGCATCCTCGGACCGGTCATGTGTAACGGTAGACCACACTCGTCTTCTTCAAGAGATCCTGCAGGGGCGCTGAAGGGTTGTTTCTCATCACCAGGCTGCTCGTCTTCTTCATTTTATAATATATAATTAGTTTAATATTTTTGTCTGGGTCAGTGGGGCTGACGTTTTCCTCGATAATCTTTCTGAGGGCTTGTTCATCCTCCTTGTACCTGTAGAAAATCTTGATGGGTTCTGCAACATCAGGACAGGGTTCCTGGTGGTACCAGGCTTCCATATTTTTCTTTATTGATTCGTCAACAGCACGATTGGTGTGTCCGTTGACGACGAGGACCTGGGCGGTGCGCTCCAACTCACTGTATGTGTCATTCCAGGAGGAGCAGTGTGAAAGGGCCCTCCTGACGAAGGCGCTGATGTTGGAGCTCTTATACCTCTCAGGGCACTTGCTCTCACGTCATGCACATTCACAGGTTCAGCTTCGTGTACACCTTTGTGCTGAATTCGGAATCTTGCTGTTCGACAAGGACGTCAAGGAAGAGGAGGCGTCGGTCTTGGCAATGTTCAATCTTGAACATGAGGCAGCTGTGGTCGTGGAATGCACGTCGGCGTAGATAAAGGTATCATCAATGTAGTGCACGTACATCCTTGGTTTTCCTGGAATTCTGGAGGACCCTCTCTTCGATGGTACCCATGTAGAAATTGGCAAAAAGGACTCCATGGGGAAATCCCATCGCCACGGTGTTGATCTGACTGTACATACAGTTGCATCAGCAAAAGGGGGCCTTCTCAGGACAGATTTCCAGCAGGGCTCGAAGGGATGTTTAAGGATGGAGTGTCGGGGTCCCTGTAAACTCTGTTCAAGATCATTTGTATGATCTCGTCAACGGGGACATTGGTAAACAAGGACTCGACATCCATCAAAGCGATGCATCCTCCAGGGGGCATTGCTCGTAGGGCTTCCAAGAACTTGGCAGATGACTTCAAGCTGTGCCTATCTGGGAGGTACAAGGAGGACGAACAGGCTCTCAAAAAGATCATTGGGGTAAACGTCAGCCCCACCAACCCAGACAAAAAATATTAAACTAATTATATATTATAAAACGAAGAAGACGAGCAGCCTGATGATGAGAAACAACCCTTCGGCACCCCTGCGGGATCCCTTGAAGAAGACGAGTGTGGTCTACTGTTACACATGCCCGGTCCAAGGATGCCTCAGCAAATACGTCAGTATGACCTCCATGCGTTTCTGCAAGCGAATCTCCTGCCACGCCCAAGGAGCCACATTCAACCATGCCAGGACTGCTCATAACAAACGAAAAAAGAGAAATGATATTATTCCTAATATCGATATAATAGACCGGACAACGGATCTCCAACGTCTGTGCCTCCTAGAAGCTCTCCATATAGATAAGGAAAAACCAAATTTAAACATCCCTCAAGAAACGGTTCTCCTTCCCACCGCCGCCCAGAGCGCCGTGAACGATCCCCTGACAATTACAGATAATCAGGAGCCCCCACAGGATGATAGGACTCCTGCTACAGACGGAATTCCTGACGTTCACCCCAAGGCATACTACTATGGTGCTCGCACGACAGAATCCCTGAGCCCTTGAGACGAGATCCACGACTTCGCCCAAGACCGGCCCAACCAATGAGAATCCAACTCTAAGTCCAAGCTGCTATAAATACCGCCTGGCAGACTTTCTTGCTAGAGTCCCTTCAACCAACTCGTCTGAAGATGACCTGTGAGAAGGTCAAAACGTCATGTGATACCAGCACCAATACCAGCCCTAAACCAAAGATGACCCCGGCCCGGAACTGAACTACGACTACAGAATAATACCGACACTGATGACGACCCCTGCTTGACCTGGACCTGATATCCTGTTCTAATATAAGATTACCTTCAGCATTTATAATTTTTGAAAATTCCCAATATGAATATTGGCAAGTAACTCAGAAACATCGCTGAGCCTGAGAAGCAAATTGTAAGGAAAATAGAAAAAACAATATACATAATCAACACTCTTAATTCTGCCATTGTTTTTAACAGCATTTGCATAAAAGAGGTATGGAGAAGTTATGGAGTTCTATTTGACAACGTCTGTGTGTGTGTGTGAGAGAGAGAGAGAGAGAGGGTGTAATTGCCGTATGGATAGATAATGACTGAATTGGTTGTTGGTAGGTTCTGGCTAGGTTGTCTGCTGGTGCTGTTGATTGTTAGAGTTCTGTGTTTTGAGTGAGTTTTCAGTCAGTCTTTAGTCAGAACTGGTGATGTGTTCAGTAGTGTCGGCAGCGGTCTGTGACGAATTTGAAGTCGTTTAAGTTTTTGTGTGTTATTGTTTTGTTGTTTGCTTGTTGTTGAGTTAGTATTTTTGCTTTAGAGTTGTTGTGCCTGTGCTGTTGTCTTTGTTGTTATTCTTTGTTGTTAGTGGGTGTGTATGTTGCCTTTGTGCTGTTGTTTTTTTGTGTTGGTTGTGGTTTGTGCAGTGGTCTTGGGTTGTGATTGTTCTTTTTTGTTGTTATGGTCCTTGGTTGTTGAATTGTTGGTTGTAGTTGTTACGGACTCTGAGATCTCAGAGACAATGTTACGGTGTCAAAATATCCTGGCAAGGGGTCGACACAATGTTACGGCCTCTCAGAGAGGTCCGCTTCAGGTTCGATATGAAATAATAAAAAAAAATATTTCAACACCAACAGTTGAAACTGGGGATACGAATATAGAAAGAAACACTAACACAACAAAGGTTTATTTACAAGCTTACTAACAAAGGTAAATGCAGAATGGTATCTCCTATTTACATAAAAAGACAGAATCTTACACTGCATGAACTGGGGGAACAGTGAGGCAATTCAAATACTTGCTAGTCAATTTGGCAATTCGACGCGCTGGCTTCATAAATGTAGAGCGGCAATTGCAGTCGTCCTCTTGACTCCGTATTGCAGAAACTAGTCTACTTGAAAGACAGGAACTCCCCAAAACCTGTAGCAGGACCTTTTCTTCTCTGAAGTCTGCTCGACATCGAGAAAACACGGCCGTCCACTCCTGAAGACGACTAGACCAATATCCAACCAACTCTCGAACAACTCTTCTTTTGATTGATACTTCGTTGGTTCCTTCGTCTCTAGTCTCTCTCTGACGATCACTGCTGCTGATCTTTCACTGATAATCTCATCGGTGGCTCTTACTAACTGGTGATCTCTCTCTTTTACGATCACTGCTCTCCAAAGTTCGTTTGTCGTATTTATACGGCACTCTGGGGGCGAAGCCTACGGTGAGCGTCACAGACTCCCGAGTTTACTAGGACTCCCTAGATGAATCTAGACGAGGTATTGCATCAGAAATCGCGGCGTTTCTCACGTCCCGACGAGATCCACAACACTCCTGCCGATTCTAGAACCATCATGATAATAGGCACCTCCAACATATTGCGCTAACGCCTCCTTGCTGCCAAACTTCTCAAAAATGCGTTCTCATTTCCTTTAACTTCTTTCGCTATGAAGCAATTACCATCACACGCCCCCCCAAAAGAGGAAAAAATGAAATCAACTGATTTTATTTTTTTCCTAAAGGGAAGCAAGAATTAAACAGCGGGGAAACAATTCTGCATAAAGCTTTAATCCAGTCAAACACGCACACTTCCCCACTCACACACTCACTCGTGCAATAACAGAAAACGGCTATTAGGCTACTCATTCTGAGAAATCTCTAAAGAGGCTATCAACTAATACATTATCCTTTTCTTCTCTGAAGTCTGCTCGACATCGAGAAAACACGGCCGTCCATTCCTGAAGACGACTAGACCAATATCCAACCAACTCTCGAACAACTCTTCTTTTGATTGATACTTCGTTGGTTCCTTCGTCTCTAGTCTCTCTCTGACGATCACTGCTGCTGATCTCTCACTGATAATCTCATCGGTGGCTCTTACTAACTGGTGATCTCTCTCTTTTACGATCTCTTCCTCTTACGATCACTGCGGAGCGGAGCCTATGGTGAGCGTCACAGACTCCCGAGTTTACTAGGACTCCCTAGATGAATCTAGACGAGGTATTGCATCAGAAATCGCGGCGTTTCTCACGTCCCGACGAGATCCACAACACTCCTGCCGATTCTAGAACCATCATGATAACAGGCACCTCCAATACATTGTGCTAACGCCTCCTTGCTGCCGGACTTCTCGAAAATGCGTTCTCCTTTCCTTTAACTTCTTTCGCTATGAAGCAATTACCATCACAGTAGTCCTTGGTTGTTGTGTTGTTGTTGTTGTTATTGGGTTGTGGTCCTTGGTTGTTGTGTTGTTGTTGTTGTTATTGGGTTGTGGTCCTTGGTTGTTGTTGTTGGTATCTCTTGTGACCTCAACCAGTGGACAGCACAGGATAGCCCGGAGTATCTGGAGTGTTGGTAAGTACGTGTGTTTTGCGTTGTTTTTGTTTTTGTATAGGTGTAGGTCAACTGTCCTGCGTGTATGCTGTAGAGTGGAGAGGAAAGTGTGACTGGGGTGGATTTTGCAGCTAGAGTCATTAGGTTAATGTGGGGGGGGATTTTGCCAGCTTGTTTTTCAACTTGTGATCCCGCCACATTATTTTTTGGCGCCCGAACAGGTACTGTTGGTTCGGCAGCTACAGGGCAATTGGGTAGTGAGTTGTGTGATTGGTGGATAAGTGAGGATGGAAGGGTTGAAGGAGATAGAGAGGCTGAAGGAGGAGTTACGGTTGGCGAGGGAAGCTAACGGAAGGTTGGAAGTGGAGAATGAGAGGTTGAGGGTCGTGTGTGAGGAGCTGAAGAGCGAGTTAGAGGAAATAAGAGGAATGCTAAGGAGTGCGAAAGTGAAAATGAAAGAAGAGGTGAAAGGAGCGGAAGAGAGAATGGTTGAGAAAATGGACGAAAAATTTGGGGTAATGATGAATGCAGTGCAAGAGATGATGCAGGAAATGATGAAGGAATTCGTGGGAGAGGGAGCTGTAGGAGGTAGGCCTACTGGGTCTTGTGACAGGCCAGGAGTGGTAAAGGAAGCGAAAGAGCTAGTGGATGAGTGTACGAGTGAAGAAGGTGATTCGGTTGTGATAGGTAAGGGAAAGAAGGGGAAGACACAGGGTAAGGATAAACCTGAAGACAAGAATAAAGGCGGCCATACACGTACGCGACTGGCGCGCTGATTTCATAGCGACTGGCGCGAACTGGTCAGTCTTTATTGTGTATGGGGACTATTGATGCCAGTCCTGTCGAGCCAGTCCTGTCCCGTCGTCATTTCAGCAAGTTGAACTGACTGGCGCGTCGCGACTGGCGCGGCGGGAGTTGGGGAGGACTGAGGCAAAGTTTCAACATGTATACATACAGTAACTTCTCTTTTTCCCTTTTACTTTTTTATTATAAGATTTTAGTTTTCTGGAAAAAAAACTATTGTGATGGCTATGTCTGTCCGCCCTCAGATCTTAAAACTACCGAGGCCAGAGGGCTGCAAATTGATTTGTTGATCATCCATTATCCAATCATCAGACATAACAAATTGCAACCTTGTAGCCTCAGTAGTTTTTCTTTTATTTAAGGTTAAATCTAGGCATAATCGTGTGTCTGGCATCGATATAGGCCAGGCCACCACTGGGCTGTCGTTAAAATTTCATGGGCCGCCGCCCATACAGCATTGTACGGAGACTACCGATCGATAGATATATTTTCGGTGGCCTTGATTACACTATGTATGGAAAACTTTTTTTTTTTTATATTGCAGCCGATTTGAGTTTTACTTCGAGTTATGAGGTCGCCATTTTTTCCCTTTGGTCTAATTTTATTTTATCAATTCTTTATAATGCATCTGATTTTGTTAATCATTGGTACGAATTATGGAGTCTCATTTACTATTTTTCCTTCGTAATTTATGTATCAGATATATATATATATATATATATATATATATATATATATATATATATATATACATATAGATATATATATATATATATATATATATATATATATATATATATATATATATATATATATATAATATATATAGAGAGAGAGAGAGAGAGAGATGAGAGGATGAGAGAGAGGAGAGAGAGAGAGAGAGAGAGAGAGAGAGATATCTACTATATATATATATATATATATATATATATATATATATATAGAAATCATATATATATATACATATATATATATATCTCTCTCTCTCTCTCTCTCTCTCTCTCTCTCTCTCTCTATATATATATATATATATATATATATATATATATATATATATATATATATTATATATATATATATAGAGAGAGAGAGAGAGAGAGAGAGAGAGAGAGAGAGAGAGATCTATATATATATATATATATATATATATATATATATATATATATATATATATATATATATATATATATATATATATATATTATAATATATATATATAATATATACATCTATAGATAATATATATATATATATATATATATATATATATATATATATATATATATATATATATATATATATATCTATATATCTACATCTATATATATATATATATATATATATATATATATATATATATATATATATATATATATATATATATATATATATATATATATATAGTGATATATATATATATATATATATATATATATATATATATATATATATATATATATATATATATATATGTATAGATGTAGATATATAGATAAGATATATATATATATATATATATATATATATATATATATATATATATATATATATATCTATATAGATATATGTATATATATATAGATATATATATATATATATAATATATATGCTACGTCTATAGAACGCCTCGCCTTCCCAGCAGAGTTTTAGTTATATTTAATTATAAAAGTAGCAGCCATGCCGTCTCCTGAAGCTACTGTTGTTGGGAGAGTGGGTATGTCGTAGGAATGATATTTCCGGTCTGACGGAAGCTTAGGGTAAGAGAGGCAGGTCACAAAGAGTAGCTAGGCTTCGAGATGGATTTTAGGGACTTCTACAATAAGACCTATTTTCCTTCCCAATTTGCTGGCGTTGTGTTTACCACCTTTCAGGCAATGCTCGAGGCGGTTTTTGGAAGCCCCGTGATTCGAAAACAAGCAGTATCGCTCTCAGTCGGCTGCGAGACGTGATCTCGGACAAAGGTCAAATTGCCAGCCTCCCCCCAAAATTAGGCCTACCCACGTCGTGCTGGTGGACACGAACCCCAGACCTGAACAGAGGTCAGGCCGCATTCTTCTACAAGGATACACAGAATATTGCATAAAGGTACGTCTGAAGTGTAAACTTCAACCCAGCACCTTTTACTACCACACGACTCTTGCTAAATTCATTTCCAATTCTCATTTTACCCCTTCTACATCAAAGCCCTTGTCCTCATCGGGCCACGTGCTCCCCTTTGTGACTTGTTAAAGACCAAGCTTTCGTGTATACCTCAGTGAACCATTCGAGTTTACCTTCCCCAATGTTAGAGAATTAATCAGCCTTAATCAAAGCAAGAAGTCATTTTTCCTTTTATCTCGTTTATCTGGGATTCTTTTCCAGATTCCCTGAGCCACGTGTCATGTCTCTGCCCGCAAGTGTTGCATTACCCAAGTGTATGAAAACCAGCTATAACGGCTCAACGGAGCCATCATTTACCTTTTCTCCAGCCCAGCACGGGCCTTTTAGTAAAATAAATAGTTGTTAAGTAACGAGCTGAGTTTTTCTGGCGACCTTCCCTCTAAAGTATTCATTAATAACTATCAGTTTACGGTAAGTTAAAGCAATTCCCTCTTGAAACCCCTCAATCCTTTCTGTTTACGTATCTAGCTTCTCTCAAGGCCCTATATACGTAACATTGTCGACCTTCGCCGAGGATATGAACCTAGCGTTGCTTTTTTTTTAAAAAAAAGCTTGTAAATCGCGTTATCCGTTGTAAAACGTAAACTGTAAAATTATGTTACAAAGCGTAAATCAAGCACACTTGCAGGGAAAGAAGACACACTGGGCTCACGGTAAGGTATTCCATTTTTCATTAATATGATTATTCTATAACCAATGTTAGCTTAAGGTAAGTTTAAGTATTTTCCTGATGAAGTGTTTAAAAGAGCGTAGGTAGTAAATCTTATTATTGTAACGGCGAACGCGCCAGAGCTTTTTTATTTTAGCGGCGAGCAAACAATTTGCCCCGCGAATTCTCTGTTACTTTGTGCTGTCCTCGTCGGACGAGACAGAGGCACGTGTGTAGAATAGATGCCAGAAAGAACCAGATCAAAACTAGGAAGTGCTTTGCCAGGGTTTATTGCTGTATTAGAAAGCCTAGCTAGTTAGGAGTGTTTAACTAATAGTTACGGCAAAAGAAGTGTACAATTCTTTTTTGTCTGTGATATGTTAGGAATCCATTTTTAACTTAGTTTTTCATTCCAAGTGTTGGTAACCGCTACCTCTCAGCTAATTCAGCTTATCGCACTTTCGCGCCTGCGCTGGTCTCAACCAGCCTTCGGTTGTCGCTCACAGCGGCAGCCATGTTTTTATCCCTTTCAGAATATCTAAACCATTTGAAGCAAAGTAACGTAAGTCTCAAAGTTTTAACGTAAATAATATCGATCTCGGTACTAGTATCTATCGTCCTGCCAGAGAAATTAAACGTTAATTCGCCTTGAATAAGAAAATAATATTTTGTGTTGTAAATTGCCTTCGCATTTACAGAGAATCAGCTGATTCGCCATCACTGCTGGCACACCGTGGTGCTCAACCCGCTCTTCTCGCCTCACGTGTTTCACCTCGCATCACTCACTCGCGCGCTGAGCGAAAATTTAATTTTCACTAACGTAACCTCATTTACAATTGTTTGCTAACATCGTTTTCAAATCCTTACCGTAATTTTCACTTGTCCTTACGTAAAGTTAACGTAAATCTTAAAAGTAGAGTCACTTGCAAGAATTGTTAACGTAAAACGCGTCATTGTAAATTTCATATTGAAACGCAAATCATTTCATAAGCGCGAGCCGCTAACATTAACGTAAACATCGTTCAGCGAGAGCGTTATCATTTTTCATAAAACGTTTTCAAAAGCAATTCTTTCACAAAAAACGTTAACGTAAGTAGATAATTTAACGCAAGTTGCGTCATATTAAACTAACATTAGTAGTTCAATTCAAATATAAGGGAGTTCATTCATATATCATTTTTCACCCTCTCCGAGAGAGAGAGAGAGAGAGAGAGAGAGAGAGAGAGAGAGAGAGAGAGAGAGAGAAGAGAGACCACCAACACAGTATTCACGAAGCCAAGAGTACTACATCTTACCATTAATTATAGCATGCAGAATTAACATTATTTAGTCTCTTGTGTCTTTCATTTACACAGCGTGATACGTACGCGCCTGTGTCCATTGCAGTTTGCAAGCATTTATTTATTTCATTTACCGAGTACTTCAGCGAGGGACTGAGCATTTCTAGAATTTCCATTACCTGTCGTTGCCCGAGCGGTCTTTCCATTTTCTTTATCACGAAAGACTTGCGTATACCGCAAGCACAATTCGCACAGTGTGCCACGCCAATTCATTACTTCCAGACAGGGAAGTCGTTACCAGGTTAGGACTGGCCACCACCAGTGCACGTCAGGTCTTACCATTTCACAGTGCCACTAATTCTTGACACTGTCCATCGACTGGCTGCTGAAGTACTCCCACCTTTTACTTTCTCTCCTCCACTATTACCCTCTGCATGTAGTGTCTGGGACACACCAGTACGATACCAGTGCTCCAAGGAACGCCTCCATAAGGGCCATTGCACCTGTACAGGCCGTACAGGTAGCCATTAAACCTGCGTGTCCGTCCTTACGGAACGCCCAAATAATTAGTGTGTCCGTGTACAAGGGTCAGTGATCCTTCGGAACACTCAACAAGGGAACGCCTCCCAGAAGTGCCGCAATACCAGCCCTAAGTGCTGACAAACCTGCGTGTCCGTCCTTACGGAACGCCCAATTCATTAATGTCCGTGTACAAGGATCAGTGATCTTTCGGATCATCCCAAGGGAACGCCTCCCCAAAGTGCCGCAATACCAGCACTACTAGTGCTGCCCAAGGAACGCCTCCTCATAAGTGCCGTGCACCTGTATTGGTCCTACAGGTAGCCCATTCCAACGTCTTCCAACTTAGGAACGCCCTTAAGTGTGACGTACGCCGTACACTCCATTGATTTTTTCACCTCTTTAGAAGGTGCCAATCCAGAAGTGCCACCAACTTACGGGACACTTCCCAAGTGCCACAGAGCACCCAGTCTTCTCAGACTTTTTCTCTACCACGTCGCAGAACACCTTTCCCAAGTGAGTGCCCCTTTCCACAGTAGGCACTCCTATTCCATTCCGTACCCTTCCTGGCCATTATTTTCATTTTCATCAGAGCCTCTACTGCAGCCTAAGGGAAATGTCTTCCCCTGCTTCCCGCGACTTCTTTGCCAGAGAGCTAGAGAAGCTTGGAGCCCTCATAACTCTGGGCAAGGAGGCTGGTTACACTGGACCAGCACTTGACCAGTTGGATAAAGACGCAGCAGGCTGCCGCACGCCTGCAAGAAAAGGAAGTAAGAGAAAACCAGAGACAAGCCAGAGAAGCAGAAAGGAAGGCAAGGGAAGAGGAGCGAAAGCATGAGCTCGCTCTCAAGGAGAAGGAACTCGACATCAAGCGGGAGAAGGCCCGTAAGGAGAGTATCCTAGCTCAAGCCACTCTGCCAGCTTCCAGCCCTGCACCCACTGTCTCTCTTAGTCCCGCCGTCTCTGGTCAGCCTGACATCCTTTCGATTTGCGAGCCTGGTCCTGATCCAGTGCCCGAGATAGAAATTTCGTCCGCACCATCTCAGCCTCTTACCCTTTTACCGCTACCTCCTCCCTTTTGGAAGAGGGTAAGCCCACCAGTTAACCCCAGACTTGTTTCCGAGGGTGATTCAACAGAGGTTCCTTAACCTCCCCACGTCAAATCACTGCCAGAGAGGACTCTTCACCTGTGCCCGAGCACACTGCCAGCCTTGGTGACTCCACAGATTCGCACCTGTGGGGCATCTCGGTCTTATCATCCAGTGCCACGGCAGAGGTTCTGGAACACGTTCTGCCGAGACTGTGGCCGCAAGGGTCACATGTCTGCCAACTACGGAGGGTGCGCGAACCACAATATTCCTGCCATCGCAATGGCCGTCACCAATCCTTCTTCACTAGGACCCCCAGCTAAGGGCCCTATAACAGTCGCACCCCTCCAAAGCCATTATCCGCCAAGCCACGTCAGAGCCTACGACGACTCTGGCGCTCAAATCTCCCTAATACGGGAAGATCGAATCCCCCGAGGGGCTAACGTCGATAGACGTCATTTAATAACCATTGAAGGTATCAACCATATTAAACTGATCCTTCCGACCGTCCAATTGAGGGTCACCAGACCTCACTTCTCCAAAGAATGTACTCTTGCAGTTGCAAGCTACATCCCAGGAGGTTACGACCTCCTCCTAGGGCAAGACATGAAGTCTCCCTCACAATTCAAAAAGCCTAGGGGTCCTAACCCCATGTCAATTCACTCCAAAGCAAGGAGTCATCGAAATTCTACTTCCTCTAGGAAGTATGTCCACCAACAGTCTCCCCCGTTACCAAGGAGGGAGATTGACCATTCGCAGTTCCGTTGCAAAACCTGTAACGTAATAGGGCACTCTACTAATTGGCCTAGGTGCCCTAGCAAACTACCAGCAGCGGACACTGTCCATTTTCCACAAGGCCTAGCCTTCCAAAAGAGACAGGAGCCTCTGTCTCCCATTTCCAAGGGCACGCTTAGAGGTATTGCACCTCCGTACCGTCACAGGTCCAGTCGACCTCAACTCTCTGCCAGTGCCACTTGGCAGCACTGGGCAGTGCCAAGCTCCGTCCACCTGGGACGTAGAGCCACCACCGAACTTGACCTCTGCGCCTGGCCCGAGCTAGCGCCGGCGCCTAACCTTATCAAGGATCCTCCTACAGGAGATCCTCCAACAGGCATGGAGCTTACCACAGCCCATGGCCAATCACTAGTTCCGTCTTCTTCACCCTCACCACTGTCGCGAGGATGAACCTCCGGCAGACCTAACCTTCATACCTCCTCTGGAAAACCAGGAACTGCCCAACCAGGAGTCAGCCTGGAGTTTTCCCCTTACGACGGCTGTCGCAGCAGCCGAAGTGAGGGCCTCCCCTGCAGTAGGTTCCACCTCTACGACGGTTGCTGCCGAAGTAGGGTGTTCTTCTGAAATCCCTCAGGCTACCACTGCCTCTGCTCCTGCCGGCGTTTCTGGCCTTTCCCCAGAGTCGGTGCCTCCGTCTACTCCTAGGACTGGTATAGCAGGTCCTGGAGGAATAAGAAGGAGAAGGAGAAGGGACGTAACCAATCATTAACAAAACTAACACAAAAGAGCCACATGCTCTCCTTGACACCTGTGCCCGAGGTACAGTGTCGCATTCATTTGCAGAATGATCCTGGCACCTACCCAGAGAAGGTAGCCAGCCTGATCTCTGCCAGTAGCACTAACCCTCTAACCCCTAGCCATTGTAATACTAACCCTCACTTAAATATAATTACCTCATTTGCATTTCCCTCCTGGTAAATTAACCACTCATCATCCCCACGCATCATTACCTCTCATTATGTATTTTAACAGTTCCGTCGCTGAACTACTGCTGTGCGTACCACACTCTGGAATGATTGCGTCTTCATTTAACTGTATTTGAGTAGGTTAGGCTAATGATTAGTACCAGGGCATAGGTTAGTAGCAAGTAGAATTTTCAAGTAACCTTATCTAGGGGTAGAGTAGACTGTCGTCACAGACAACCCGTAGTTATTACTTAGGCTAGATTACATCCCTACATTAAGTTAGTACACTTAGCATCTTTGCCTATAAGTTCGGTAGGCCATTGTAGTCAGCCGTATCGCTGCTCAAAAAACTTCAAGTTAGAGTAGGAGAACTGGGTAGTCGAGGCGATCAACTTATTTAAGCCAAGACCTTCACGCCCGAAAGGGAGTGAATGCCTTCTTAACAGGGGGAGCTGCTACGTCTATAGAACGCCTCGCCTTCCCAGCAGAGTTTTAGTTATATTTAAATATAAAAAAAGTAGCAGCCATGCCGTCTCCTGAAGCTACTGTTGTTGGGAGAGTGGGTATGTCGTAGGAATGATATTTCCGGTCTGACGGAAGCTTAGGGTAAGAGAGGCAGGTCACAAGAGTAGCTAGGCTTCGAGATGGATTTTAGGGACTTCTACAATAAGACCTATTTTCCTTCCCAATTTGCTGGCGTTGTGTTTACCACCTTTCAGGCAATGCTCGAGGCGGTGTTTGGAAGGAAGCCCCGTGATTCGAAAACAAGCAGTATCACTCTCAGTCGGCTGCGAGACGTGATCTCGGACAGAGGTCAAATTGCCAGCCTCCCAAAATTAGGCCTACCCACGTCGTGCTGGTGGACACGAACCCCAGACCTGAACAGAGGTCAGGCCGCATTCTTCTACAAGGATACACAGAATATTGCATAAAGGTACGTCTGAAAGTGTAAACTTCAACCCAGCACCTTTTACTACCACACGACTCTTGCTAAATTCATTTCCAATTCTCATTTTTACCCCTTCTACATCAAAGCCCTTTGTCCTCATCGGGCCACGTGCTCCCCTTTGTGACTTGTTAAAGACCAAGCTTTCGTGTATACCTCAGTGAACCATTCGAGTTTACCTTCCCCAATGTTAGAGAATTAATCAGCCTTAATCAAAGCAAGAAGTCATTTTTCCTTTTTCCTTTTATCTCGTTTATTCTGGGATTCTTTTCCAGAGTCCCTGAGCCACGTGTCATGTCTCTGCCCGCAAGTGTTGCATTACCCAAGTGTATGAAGACCAGCTATAACGGCTCAACGGAGCATCATTTACCTTTTCTCCAGCCCAGCACGGGCCTTTTAGTAAATAAAATAGTTTGTTAAGTAACGAGCTGAGTTTTCTGGCGACTTCCCTCTAAAGTATTCATTAATAACTATCAGTTTACGGTAAGTTAAAGCAATTCCCTCTTGAAACCCCTCAATCATTTCTGTTTACGTATCTAGCTTCTCTCAAGGCCCTATATACGTAACATAATATATACATATATATATGATATATATATATATATATAATATCTATAGATATATATATATAGATAGATAGAGATAGATATAGATATAAGATATAGATATATAGATATATATATATATATATATATATATATATATATATATAGATATATATATATATATATATATAATATATATATACATATATCTATATATAGATATATATATGATATATATATATATATATATATATATAGATATACTATATCTATATATACTACATCTATATACATAGATATACATATATATATTATATATATATATATATATCATATATATATATATATATATATGGTATATAGATGTAGATATATATATATTATATATATATATCTATATATATATATATATATATATTATATATCTATATCTATAATAGATATATGTATACTATATAGATAAATATATATATATATATATCTATATATATACTATATATATATATATCTATATAGTCTATATAATATAAGATCATTAAGATCCATATATATCTATATATATATAGATATATATATATAGATATATATATATCTATAGCTATATATATATATATAGACTATATATATCTATAGATATATATATATATCTATATATATGATATATATATCTACTAGATATATGATATATATATATCTATATAGATATATATAATATAGATATATATATATATATATATATATATATATAGTATATAGATATAGATATAGATATAGATATATAGATATAGATATATAAGATATATGATATATCTATATATATATATATATATATATATATATATATATATACAGTATATATTGCAGCTAACTTGAATTTTATGGAATCTCCTTTACAATTTCTCACTGTTAATTTTTATTCATCAGTTTATTAATGCAGACTGCCTGTAAACCAGCATCACGCATTGTCTGGTCGGCTGCATACTGGCCACACCAAGCTAGAAGACATCCCACCTGGGAAGTCTAGGAGTATAATTACATTACAGGTCACTCACATAACGCCCTCAGGGGAGATTACATTGCTCAGAAGAGGAACCAGACGTGACTGAATTGTGCTTGAGGCCAAACAGAGAAAGTGAATTGGATTGACGTTTCATGTTCCCATAGACTTCGTATTTCTAAGGAGGATGCCGCTGGAAGTGGTCTGATAAGAGATGTAAGGATTAGATAAAAAATGCACATCATATATATATATATATATATATATATATATATTATATATATATATATATATATATATATAATATATATAGTATATATATATATGTATGTATGATTTGGTAGGCATCCCATTACTGTTCAGTTCAATAAGCATGATGTTTCTCGTCCAACTATTAACTCTGATGATTACAAGAAATTACACACACATATAGGTGGGCAACACCAAATCAAGCATTATCATAGGCCATAGAGAGAGACTCCACTTATAAAAAGCGAAGTTCATGAAAGAAAAGTCTCTTCATGTATTACAATTACATTCCGTATACACAAGGAGAAATCTAACCTTTGAGACAGGACACTAGTTAATCTAATTCCCAAAACATGATTCTAAAAGTTGTATGGATAACAGAAGACTCATTTTCCGAGATGCCGATTGAATACCAATCATTAATACACACACACACACACACACACCCGAAGCTTAATTCAAAGTTCATATTTCACAACATGTATAACGATTCCTTTCTCCTGGTGATATTTAGTATTATTCTTTCTTATTTTGATTAATAGATATTATATCCGTGGCAAAAAAGATTGAAGAAAATATTGATATTTGATTTTCAATGCGATGCTTAAGATGATCTGCAAATTTTTTGGGTTAGGGCGAAAATTTTGGAAACCTACCGACTATATCTTCAAGGATCGAGAGAATTGTTGCCTTCCGCTTTTTTTTGGATGCGATCTTCACGTAAGCCTTCTAACACAGCATGAAAAGCCGAGGAGGATGAGACTGAATGAGAGAGAAGGTTGGGAAGAGAAACGACATCGAAAGACTGGAAAATCTAACATGGCAGATAACTCCAGTGTGCAATGTTGGACTACATCGTGGAGCTGTATGGAATCGACCGTCCAACTTTCGGAATTATGGTCGACACTTCAAATAAGAAGATCAGGAATAAGGGAGGCGAAGGAATGAGGAAATAAGGAAGGGCAGGAATGAAGGAAAAGGGAGCAAACGATCGGTGACCAAGAGTTTGGAGCTCAACAGTGATAATAAAGATAAAGAGGATTTCGAAAGAAGAAGCCACACTTAAAATAAAGAACTAAATAAGTGTTCGAAAAGGAAAACAAAGGAATTGTTAAGGCGATATTAAAATGATTTGAAACGTTATGTGTTTTCACCGAAGAAGTTTGAAATCCGTAGGTCTCCAGCTCCTGGAACGACGAGAGAAATATCATTCCCGAATGCGGATTGCTCCTTTGAATCCGAGTCTAACCAGCTCCTGGAACGACGAAAGAAATGTCATTCCCGATTTCTCCCAGCGCCGTGACCCCAGCATGTAAGCGAAATCCAGTCTCCAAAAGCAGTCTCCAGATCCATCGTATCGTTTTGAAGACTTCGAAGAGAGCAGGTGGCATGTTCGAAAACAAGAGTATGTGAAGGTATAGAATTATAGTCAACGGATTGGATGAAGACACAGACCCGGCAAAAGGAAATGAAATAGCCAAAAGAGATTGTCCACAAGGAAGTAACTGCGTAGAAGAGATCGTCCAGCAAGAAGACATTGGTAATTGAATAGCCTAAAGGAGATGATCATATAGGAAAGACTACGAGCCAAAGGCTTCTAAGCCTACACAGACAATTGAAAGGAAAATCCTCCAGGAGGCTGCTCCCCGGAGGAAGGCAGGTTTCCTCCAGGCTGGGGAGCGGGCCCTGAGGCTGGACCCACAAACAGAGCCTAAAACAACAAAGGATCAGGATCCTTCCCCCATTGGAGGGAAACAATCCTCCTCAGAGGCTGCTTTCCCCGGGAGGAAAGCAAGGTTTTCCTGCCAGGCTGGGGAAGCGGGCCTGAGGATGGAAACCCCCACAGAGGCTAAAGGCAAAGGTCCCGATCCTATCCAGCCCTGGAGGAAACAATCCCCTCAGAGGCTGCTTCCCCGGAGGAAGGCAGGTTTCCTGCCAGGCTGGGGAAGCGGGCCTAGGATGGACCCACCACAGAGGCTAGGCCAAAGGATCCCGATCCCTATCCAGCCCATGGAGGGAAAAACCTCCTCAGAGCGGCTGCTTCCCCGGAGGAAGCAGGTTCCTGCCGGGAGGCTGGGGAAGCGGGCCTGAGGATGGACCCACCCACAGAGGCTAAAGGCCAAAAGGAGAGCCCGATCCTATCCAGCCCCATGGAGGAAAAATCCTCCTCATAGGCTGCTCCCCCCGGGGAAAGGCAGGTTTCCTGCCAGCTGGGGAAGCGGGCCTGAGGATGGCCCACCACAGAGGCTAAAGGCAAAGGATCCCGGTCCTATCCAGCCCAGGAGGGAACAATTCCCCTCAGAGCTTGCTTCCCCCGAGGAAGGCAGGTTTCCTGCCAGGCCTGGGGAAGCCGGGTACTGAGGATGGACCCCACCACAGAGGCTAAAGGCCAAAGGATCCCGATCCTATCCAGCCCATGGAGGGAACAATCCTCCTCAGAGGCTGCTTCCCCGGAGGAAGGCAGGTTTCCTGCCAGGCTGGGGAAGCGGGCCTGAGGATGGACCCACCACAGAGGCTAAAGGCCAAAGGATCCCGATCCTATCCAGCCCATGGAGGGAAAAAATCCTCCCCTCAGAGGCTGCTTCCCCGGAAGGCAGGATTTCCTGCCCAGGCTGGGGAAAGCTGCCTGAGGATGGGGAACCCACCACAGCGGGCTAGGCCAAAGGATCCCGATCCTATCCCAGCCCTGGAGGGGAAACAATCCTCCTCAGAGGGCTGGAAATTCCCTCGGACCGGAAAGGCAGGTTCCTGCCAGGCTGGGGAAGCGGGGGCCTGAGGATGGACCCCCCCACAAGAGGCTAAATCCAAAGGACCCGAACCATCCACCCCATGGAGGGAACAATCCTCAGAGGCTGCTTCCTCGGAGGAAGGCAGGTTCCCTGCCAGGCTGGGGAAGCGGGCCTGAGGATGAACCCACCACAGAGGCTAAAGGCCAAAGGATCCCGATCCTATCCAGCCCATGGAGGGAACAATCCTCCTCAGAGGCTGCTCCCCAGGAGGAAGGCAGGTTTCCTGCCAGGCTGGGGAAGCGGGCCTGAGGATGGACCCACCACAGAGGCTTAAAGGCCAAAGGATCCCAATCCTATCCAGCCCCTTGGAGGGAAAAAATCCCCTCAGAGGCCTATTCCCCGGAGGAAGGCAGGTTTCCTGCCGGCCTGGGGAAGCGGGCCTGAGGATGGACCCACCCACAGAGGCTAAAAGGCAAGGATCCCGATTCCTATCCAGGCCCCAGAGGAAAAAATCCTCCTCAGATGGCTTCCCCGGAGGGAAGCAGGTTTCCTGCCAGCTGGGGAAGCGGGGGCTGAGGATGGACCCACCACAGAGGCTAAAGGCCAAAGGATCCCGAATCCTATCCAGCCCCATGGAGGGAACAATCCTCCTCAGAGGCTGCTTTCCCCGGAGGAAGGCAGGTTTTCCTGCAGGCTGGGGAAGCGGGCCTGAGGATGGACCCACCACAGAGGTCTAAAGGCCAAAAGGATCCCGATCCTATCCAGCCCCATGGAGGGAACAATCCTCCTCAGAGGCTGCTTTCCCTCGGAGGAGGCAGGTTTCCTGCAGGGCCTGAGGAAGCGGGCCGAGGGATGGACCCGCCACCCAGAGGCTAAAAGGCCCAAAGGAGCCGATCCTATCCAGGGCCCATGGAGGGAACAATCCTCCTCCAGAGGCGCCTTCCCCGGAGGAAAAGGCAGGTTTCCTGCAGGCTGAGGAAGCGGGCCTGGAGGATGGACCCACCCACAGAGGCTAAAGGCCAAAGGATCCCGATCCTCCCAGCCCATGGAGGGAAACAATCCTTCCTCAGAGGCTGCTTTCCCCGGAGGAAGGCAGGTTTCCTGCAGGCTGGGGGAAGCGGGCCTGAGGATGGAACCCACCACAGAGGTAAAGGCCAAAGGATCCCGATCCTCCCCGCCCTGGAGGAACAATCCTCCTCAGAGGCGCTTTCCCCGGAGGAAGGCAGGTTTCCTGCCAGGCTGAGGGGAACGGGCCCTGAGGTGGACCCACCACAGAGGCTAAAGGCCAAAGGATCCCGATCCTATCCAGCCCCATGGAGGGGGAAAAATCCTCCTCGAGAGGCTGTTTCCTCGGAGGAAGGCAGGTTTCCTGCCCAGGCTTGGGGAAGCGGCCTGAGGGGATGGACCCACCACGAGGCTAAAGCCAAAGGATCCCGATCCTATCCAGCATGGGAGGGAACAATCCTCCTAGAGGCGCTTCCCGAGGAAGGCACGTTTCCTGCCGGCTGAAGGGCCTGGCCGGGAGGGACCCACCCACAGAGGCTAAAGGCCAAAGGATCCCGAACCTATCCAGCCCAATGGAGGGAAAAATCCTCCTCGAGGCTGTTCCCCGGAGGGAAGGCAGGTTTCCTTCCAGGCTGGGGAAGGCGGGCCTGAGGATGGGACCCAACCACAGAGGCTAAAGGCCAAAGGATCCCGATCCTAATCCAGGCCCAGGAGAGAACAATCCTCAGAGGCTGCTTCCCCGGAGGAAGGCAGGTTTCCGGCCAGGCTGGGGAAGCGGGGCCTGAGGATGGACCCACCAACAGAAGGGCTAAAGGGCCAAAGGATCACCCGATCCTTATCCAAGGCCCATGGAGGAGAAACAATCCTCCTCAGAGGCTAGCTTCCCCGGAGGAAGGCAGGTTTTCCTGCCAGGTCTGGGAAGCGGGCCTGGAGGATGGAACCCACCATCAGAGGCTACAAGGCCAAAGGATCCCGATCCTAATCCAGCCCATGGAGGGAAACCAATCCCTCCTCTAGAGGCTGCTTCCCCGGAGGAAGGCAGGTTTCCTGCCAGGCTGAGGGAAGCTGGGAGGGGGAACTGAGGATGGGACCCACCAACAAGAGGCTAAAGGCCAAAGGATCCCGATCCTATCCAGCCCATGGGAGGGAACAATCCTCCTCAGAGGGCCTCTGCTTCCCCGGAGGAAAGGGCCAGCGTTTTCCTGCCAGGCTGGGGAAGCGGGGGCCTGGAGGATTGGGACCCACCACCACAGGGCTAAAGGTCCAAAGGATCCCGATCCTATTCCAGCCCCAGGAAGGAACAAATCCTCCCCTCAGAGCCGCTTCCCCGGAGGAAGGCAGGTTTCCCTGCCAGGCTGGGGAAGCGGGCCTGAGGATGGAACCCACCACAGAGGCTAAAAGGCCAAAGGATCCCGATCCATATCCAGGCCCATGGGAGGGAAAAATCCTCCTCAGAGGCCCGCTTCCCCCCGGAGGAAGGCAGGTTTTCGCCTGCCAGGCTGGGGAAGCGGGCCTGATGATGGACCCCACCACCAGAGGCTAAAGGCCAAAGGTATCCACCGATCCTATCACCGCCCATGGAGGGAAAAATCCTCCTCAGAGGCTGGCTTCCCCGGAGGAAGGGCAGGTTTCCTGCCAAGGGCTGGGGAAGCTGGGACCTGATGGATGGAACCCACCACAGGAGGACTCAAAGGCCAAAGGATCCCGAATTCCTATCCAGCCCCCATGGAGGGATAAATACCTCCATCAGAGGGCTGCTTCCCCCTGGAGGAAGGCAGGTTTCCTGCCAGGCTGGGGGAAGCCGGGCCTGGAGGATGGACCCACCACAGAGGCTAAAGGTCCGAAAGGATCCCGATTACCTAATCCAGCCCATGGGAGGGGGAAACAAATCCTCCTCAGAGGCTGCTTTCCCCGGAAAGGAAAAGGCAGGTTTTCCTGCCAAGGCTGGGGCCAGGGGAAGCGGGCCTGAAAAAGGATGGGGACGCCCACCAACAGGGCTAGAAAAGGCCAAAGGATCCCGACCTATCCTAATCCAGCCCATCGGAGATGAACAATCCTCCTCAGAGGCTGCTTCCCCGGAGGAAGGCAGGTTTTCCTTGCCAGGGCTGGGGAACGGCGGGCCTGGAGGATGTGGACCCACCACAGAGGCTAAAGGCCCAAAGGATCCCCGATTCCTATCCAAGCCCATGGATGGGAGAAACAATCCTCCTCAGAGGAGCTTCCCCTAGGAGGAAGGCAGGTTTCCTGCCAGGCTGGGGAAGCGGGCCTTGAGGATGGACCCAACCACAGAGGGCTAAAGGGCCAAAGGATCCCGATGCTATCCAGCCCGAATGGAGGGAACCAATCCTCCTCATATGGGCTGCTTTCCTTCCCCCGGTAGGAAGGCAGGTTTTCCTGCCAGGCTGAGGAAAGCGGGAACTGAGGATGGACCCCCCACCAAGAGGCTAAAGGCCAAAGGATCCCGATTCCTATCCAGGCCCATGGAGGGAACAATCCTTCCTCAGAGGCACTGCTTCCCCGGAGGAAGGGCAGGTTTTCCCTGTACTAGGCTGGGGGAAGCGGGCCTGAGGATGGGACCCACCCACCCCAGAGGCTTAAAGGCCAAAGGAATCCCGAGTCACCTATCCAGCCCATGGAAGGAACAATCCCTCCCTCAGAAGGATGCTTCCCCGGATGGAAGGCAGGTTTCGCTGCCAGGGCCTGGGGAAGCGGGGCCCTGAGGATGGACCCACCCCACCAAAGAGGCTAAAGGCCAAATGGATCCCGAATCCTTATACCAGACCACCCATGGAGGGAAAAATTCCTCCTCAGAGGCTGCTCTTCCCCGGGAGGAAAGGCATGGTTTCCTGCCAGGATGGGGAAGCGGGCGGGCTGAGGATGGACCCACCACAGAGGGGCTAAAGGCCAAAGGATCCCGAATCCTATCCAGCCCATGGAGGGGATTAAATCCTCCTCAGAGGGCTGCTTCCCCGGAGGAAGGCAAGGTTTCCTGCCAGGCGGGGGGAAAGCGGGCCCTGAGGATGGACCCACCCACCCCAAGAGGCTTAAAGGCCAAAAGGAATCCCGGACTTCCTATCCAGCCCATGGAGGGATAAATCCTCACTCAGAGGCTGCTTTCCCCCCGGAGGAAGGCAGGTTTCCTGCCAGGGGGGGCAAGGGGAACGGGCCTGAGGATGGGACCCCCCCCCCCACCACAGAGGGACTAAAGGCCAAAGGATCCCGATCCATATCCAGCCCCATGGAGGGAACAATCCTCCACTAGAGGCTGCTTCCCCCCGGAGGAAGCAGGTGGTTTTTCCTGCCAGGCTGGTGGGGAAGGCGGGCCTGAGGGGATGGAACCCCCACCCAAGGAGGCTAAAGGCCAAACGGATCCCGAATTCCTATCCAGCCCCATGGAGGGTAAAAATCCTCCACCCAGAGGCTGCTTCGCCCCGGGAGGAAGGCAGGTTTTATGCCAGGCTGGGGAAGCGTGGGCCTGAGGGATGGACCCCACCACAGAGGCTTAAAGGCCAAAGTTGGATTCCCGATCCTATCCAGCCCCATGGGAGGGAAAAAAACAATCCTCTCAGAGGATGCTTCCCCGGAAGGAGGAAGGGCAGGTTTCCTGCCAGGCTGGGGAAGCGGGCCTGAGGATGGACCCAAACCACAGAGGCTAAAGGCCAAAGGATCCCCGATCCTATCCCAAGCCCATGGAGGGAAACAATCCTCCTTTCAAGAGGCTGCTTCCCCGGAGGAGGAAGGCAGGTTTCCTGCCAGGCTGGGGACGGGTAAGCGGGCCTGATGATGGACCCAACCATAGGCAAGGCCCAAGGATTCCCGAGCCTATCCAGGCCCACCTGGAAAGGGAAAATCCTCCTCAGAGGCTGCTTTTTTTTTTTTTTCCCCGGATGAAGGCAGGTTTCCTGCCAGCCTGGGGAAGCGGTCCTTAGGATGGACCCCACCACCAGAGGCTAAAGGCCCCAAAGGGAAAAAAATCCCGATCCTATCCAGCCCCATGGAGAAACAATCCTCCTCAGGCTGCTTCCCCCGAGGAAGGGCAAGGTTTCCGTGGCAGGCTTTGGGGAAGCGGCCTGATGATGGACCCACCACCAAGGGCTAAAGGCCAAAGGGGAAAATCCCGATCCTATCCAGGGCCCATGGAGAGGAACAATCCGTCCTCAGGAGGCTCTTCCCCGGAGGCCAGGCAAGGTTTCCTGCCAGGTCTGGGGAAAGCGGGCCTGAAAGGATGGACCCACACAGAGTCTAAAGGCGCACCAGGATCCCGATCCTATCCACCCATGGAGGGAAACAATCCTTCCCCTCAGAGGCTGCTTCCCCGAGGAAGGCAAGGTTTTCCTGCCAAGGCTGATGGGGAAGCGGGACCTGGGATGGACCCACACCCAGAGGCCTAAAGCGAAAGGAGCCCGGATCCTATCCAAGGCCCATGGAAAGGGAACAATCTCCTCCCAGAAGGCTGCCTCCCCGGAGGAAGGCAGGTTTCCTGCCAGCCCTGGGGAGCGGGCCTGAGGATGGACCCACCAACAGAAGGCTAACCGGCCAAAGGATCCGGGAGCCCTTCCTTATCCAGGCCCATGGAAGGAACAATCCTCTCTCAGAGGGCCGGCTTTCCCCGGAGGAGGCGGTTCCTGCCCAGGCTGGGGCAAAGCGGGCCCTGAGGGATGGGCCCACCACAAGGAGGCTAAAGGCCAAGATCCCGACCTATCCCAGCCATGGAGGAAAAAATCCTTCCTCGAAGCCGGCTTCCCGGAAAAGGAAGGCAGGTTTCCTGCCAGGCTGTGAAGCGGGCCGTAGAGGATGGACCCCCCACAGAGCCTAAAGGCCCAAGGGATCCCGGATCCTAATCCGCCATGGAGGGAAAATCCTCCTCAGGAGGCTGACTTCCCCTTAGGAGGAAGGCAGGTTTCCTGCCAGGCTGGGAGGGGAAGCGGGGGCCTGAGGATGGACCCACCACCCAGAGGCCTAAAAGGCAAAGGATCCCGAGGCCTATCCAAGGCCCAAATGGCGGGTAAATCCTCCTCAGAGGCTGCTTCCCCGGAGGAATCAGGTTTTCCCCTGCAGGCTGGGAACGGCCTGAGGAATGCCGCCACCACAGCGGCTAAAGGCCAAAGGGATCCCTATCCTATCCCGCCCATGTAGGGAACACTCCTCCTCAGAGGCTGCTTCCCCGGAGGAAGGCAGGGTTTCCTGCCAGGCTTGGGGGAAGCGGGCCTAGAGGATGGGACCCACCACAGAGGCTAAAGGTCCAAAGGATCCCGATCCTATCCAAGCCCATGCGAGGGAACAATCCTCCTCAGAGGCTGCTTCCCGGAGGAAGGCGGTTTCCTGCCAGGCTGGGGAAGCTGGGCCTGAGATGGACCCCCCACAGAGGCTAAAGGCCAAAGGATCCCGATCCTATCCAGCCCATGGAGTGGGAACAATCCTCCTCAGAGGCTGCTTCCCCGGAGGAAGGCAGGTTTCCTGCAGGCTGGGGAAGCGGGCCTGAGGATGGACCCACCACAGAGGCTAAAGGCCAAGGATCCCGATCCTATCCAGAACCATGGAGGGAAACATCCTCCCAGAGGCTGCTTCCCGGAGGAAGGCAGGTTTCCTGCCAGGCTGGGGAAGCGGGCCTGAGGATGGATCCCAAAGGATCCCGCCACCCAGAGGGCTAAAGGCCAAAGGATTCCCGTATCCTATCCAGCCCATGAGGATAGGGAACAATCCTTCCTCAGAGGCTGCTTCCCGCAGAGGCAAGGCAGGTTTCCTGCCAGGATGGGAAGCGGGCCTGAGGATGGACACCACACAGAGGCTAAAGGCCAAAGGATCCCGATCCTATCCAGCCCAAAAGGAGGGAACAAAATCCTCCTCAAGGCTGCTTCCGGAGGTAAGGCAGGTTTTCCTGCCAGGCTGGGGAAGCGGGCCTGAGGATGGGACCAAGAGGGGCTAAGGCAGGATCCCGATCCTATCCAGCCATGGAGGGAAAAATTCCCCTCGAGGCTGGCTTTCCCCCTGGGGAAGGCCGTTTCCCTGCCAGGGCTGGGAAGGAGGGCCCACCCCCAAAGAGGCTAGTGCCGGAAGGAATCGCCTGCTTATGGCAAGGCCCCATGGACCCACAAAAGCTAAAGGGCCAAAGGATCCCCGATCCTATCCAGCCCATGGGGGAAAAAATCCTCCTCATAGGCTGCTTCCCCGGAGGAAGGCAGGTTTTCCTGCCAGGCTGGGGAAGCGGGCCTGAGGATGGACCCACCACAGAGGCTAAAGGCCAAAAGGATCCCGATCCTATCCCCAGCCCATGGAGGGAACAAAAAATCCTCCACAGAGGCTGCTTCCCCCAGGAGGAAGGCAGTTTCCATAGCCAGGCCTGGGGAGCGGCCTGAGGATGGACCCACCAACAGATGCTAAAGGCCAAAGGATCCCGATCCTATCCAGCCCATGGAGGGACAATCCTCATCAGAGGCATGCTTCCCCGGAGGGTGGTACAGGTTGGCATTCCGTTTCCCTGCCAGGCTGGGGGAAGCGGTGGGCCTGAGGATGGACCCACCACAGAGGCTAAAGGAAAGGCCAAAGGATCCCGATCCTATCCATGCCCATGGAGGGAACATCCTCCTCAGAGGCTGCATTCCCGGAGGAAGGCAGGTTTCCTGCCAGGCTGGGGAAGCGGGCCTGAGGATGACCCACCACAGAGGCTAAAGGCCAAAGGATCCCGATCCTATCCAGCCCATGGAGGGAACAATCCTCCTCAGAGGCCTGCTTCCCCGGAGGAAGGCAGGTTTTCTGCCAGCTTGGGGAAGCGGGCCTGAGGATGGACCACAGAGGCTAAAGGCCAAAGGATCCCGAGCCTATCCAGCCATGGAGGGGGGAAAAATCCTCTCAAGAGGCTGCTTCCCCGGAGGGAAGGCAGGTTTCCTGCCAGGCTGGGTGGGGAAGCGGGCCTGAGATGGACCACCAGAGGCTAAAGTCCAGCCAAAGGCTCCCGATCCTATCCAGCCATGGGAGGGAACAATCCTCCTCAGCCAGGCTGCTTCCCCAGAGGAAGGCATGGTTTCCCTAAGCCAGGCTGGGAAGCTGGGCCTGAGGATGGAACCCGGATCCCCCACAGAGGCTAAAGGCCAAAGGATCCCGATCCTATCCAGCCCATGGAGGAATCAAGCCTCCTCAGAGGCTGCTTCCCGAGGAAGGCAGGTTTCCTGCCAGGCTGGGGAAGCGGGCCTGAGGATGGACCCCACCACAGAGGCTAAAGGGCCAAAGGATCCCGATCCTATCCAGCCCATGGGGGGGGGAGGAAAATCCTCCTCAGGGGAAAAATGCTTCCGGAGGAAGGCAGGTTTCCTGCCAGGCTGGGGAAGCGGTTGCCTGAGGATGGACCCCACCACAGGCTAAAGGCCAAAGGATCCCGGATTTCCTATCAGGCTGGGGAAGCCTGGGATGGACACAGAGGCTAAAAGCCAAGGATGGATCCTTATCCGCCCTGGAGGGAACAAATCCTCTCAGAGGCGCTTCCCCGGAGGAAGGCAGGTTTTTCCTGCCAGGCGGGGAAGCGCCGGCTGGCAAACCAAAGGATGACCCACCAAGGGGGGGGGGGGAGGCAGGCTGTTCCCCGGATTTTCCTTCCAGGCCCAATGGAGGGATCCTCCACAGAGGCTGCCTTCCCCGGAGGAGGCCCAGGAGGGAGAGGAGGAAGGTTTCCTATCCAGGCTGGGGGAAGCGGGCCTGAGGATGGACCCACCACAGAGGCTAAAGCCAAAGGATCCCGATCCTATCCAGCCCATGGAGGGAAAAATCCTCCTCAGAGGCTGCTTCCCCGGAGGAAGGCAGGTTTTTCTGCCAGGCTGGGAAAGCGGGCCTGGAGGGTGGATGGACCCCCACAGAGGCTAAAGGCCAAAGGAATCCCGATCCTATCCAGCCCATGGCATTGGAGGAGGCCTCCTCAGGAGGCCCTGGGATCACCGGAGGAAGGCCAGGTTTCCTATCAGGCTGGGAAAGAGGGCCTGGAGGATGGAACCGCCCACCACAGAGGCTAAAGGCCAAAAGGATCCCGATCCTCTCCAGCCCATAGATGGGAACAATCCTCCTCAGAGGCTGCTTCCCCGGAGGAAGTCAGGTTTCCTGCCAGGCTGGGGAAGCAGGCCTGAGGATGGACCCACCACAGAGGCTAAAGGTCAAAGGATCCCGATCCTATCCAGCCTATGGAGGGAAAAATCCTCCTCAGAGGCTGCTTCTCCGGAGGAAGGCAGGTTTCCTACTAGGCTGGTGAAGTGGGCCTGAGGATGGCCCCACCACAGAGGCTAGAGGCCAAAGGATCCTGATCCTCTCTAGCCCACGGAGGGAAAAATCCTCACAGGCTTTCCTGCCAGGCTGTGGAAGGGAGCCTGTTGAGAGCCCCACCGTAAGTGGTAGGGGATATCCGTGTTTATCAGCTTATCAAGGAGTCCGTTTTTCGTGTATCACATAAAGTCGAAGATTTTCAGGAGCAATTTATATGCAGTACAGGAAGGCTTCAGGGAGGATATCCTTTTTATGACAGAGAGAGAGAGAGAGAGAGAGAGAGAGAGAGAGAGAGAGAGAGAGAGAGAGTCGCACAGTTTGAGCAATTAGGAGACAGCAATACTCGTTTGTATGTTCTGAGTTTTACTAGATGAAAGAGAGGGAGAATATTGCTAAGAAGGAGGAATCGTCAATAAGATGTCTTAGGATTTTAGTGTATTTCATAAGCGGATTACTGTGTATAAACAATTACAATGTGAAGGTTCCAGATGGTTGTCTCCTCTTATTCTCTTATTAGAGTAGAGCTATCATTGTGGGCATTACTTAAAGATCTAAACAGTTTCCCTTCGCCCCCATAGCTGCAACCCCTTTCATTCCTTTTATCGTACCTCCTTTTACTCATCCTTTCCACTTCCTCCTAACTGCAGGGTTTTCCTCCTGTTACACCTTTCGAACTTTTTTTACTGTCAGTTTCCGTTTCAGCGCTGAGTACCCCAATAGGTCCCAGCGCTTGGCCGAGGACGAGGAAATGGTCACAGCTGCGAGTGAGACGACTCCCATCATTGATTTCACTTTCATACAATTAGGCTGCAGATTTTATAGGAGCATGTCATCACTGACTTGAAAATAAGTATCTTTTCCCTCCTTGTTGTTGCCAGGTCAGGGGACACCACTGTAAGTTAGGTTAGGTAAATAATTATCTTCTCCCTCCACGATTATTGCCAGGTCAGGGGGCACCGCTCCAAGTTAGGTTAGGTAAATAAGTATCTTTACATTCCACGATTGTTGCCAGGTCAGGGGACGCCACTCTAAGTTAGGTTAGGTAAATAAGTATCTTCTCCCTCCACGATTGTTGCCAGGTCAGGGGGCACCGCTCTAAGTTAGGTTAGGTAAATAAGTATCTTTTCATTCCACGACTGTTGCCAGGTCAGGGTATGCCGCCCTAAGTTTGGTTAGGTAGATAAGATCTGGTTAGGTCAGGACCTGGCATTATTGGAAAAGGTTATTTCCATTTACGTATAATAAGAATCTGTCCCGGTCTAAGACTGACGAGAATCAGTCCGTTCCACTTGAGTAAAGTTATTCCGTGAAAAATGCTTATTGGTCGTTGATAGTGTGAATACGAATCATTATACCAACATTTGCGGCAAAAGCTTTCTCAGAAATGTAGTAGAGGAAGGAAGATCTTGGCCGTGTAATTGCCAGACTTTGAAGATATCTGGTTGAACTGGAATATCTGCTGGAATATCAACTGGAATATCCGCGAGGTCACGTCTAGAGAACATCAGGCAGTCTGGCATGTAAACTATTCAATTCCCAGAGAGAGAGAGAAGAGAGAGAGAGAGAGAGAGAGAGAGAGCTCTATTTGCAATTCAGTGGATGATATTGCAAAATTTCGCCTCTCAAAAGTTAAGCGAGTTGCAATTATATGAGAAAACTCATTAGCCATTGCAGCAGGAGCAGCAGCAGCAGACTTTGCTATGCGGAGTTACCCACCATACATTGACTTTTAGTTGACGTTTGTATGATAATAGGCCATACATGCTGTTCATCTCGGTCACGAAACTGTCTTCCGCAGGGGATGACAGGTAACAACCACCTCATTGAATTTTCATTGGTCTGAGGAGTAGTCGAGTTGGTAGTAGTGTGTCACTTTGCTGCTGCTTTGAGCGTGCGTCTGTACAGATGTGTCAGTTGGACACAGGTTTCCTTGGTACACCTTCTTGAGGGACTTCGAAAAATTATATGGTAACAGTGTTTACTGAGGGGGATGGGGGGAGGACTCTTCCTCGCTTAGCAAGAGTTCCACCAATAAGCTCTGGAGTTCTTTCAGTGGGAGGAGTCATTAGGTATGGTTGGAGAAACACACACACACACGGAGTAAAAAAAAAAAAAAAAGAAATCTGAGCAGGTTATATCGCTGTAACTAAGATTACTGTCTCACTTTTGATATAAGTTTATTAAGATTCCATTTAACTTTCGTCTAAGGCGTTATCTTACCACCGTGTATGTTATTAAATATTGGTCATATTCATTAGGCAATACTTAAAATTGATCAAAATTTTAGTTATATTGGTATTGGAGAGAATCACGAACATCATAACAGGATAGTTTAACCTTATCACGTAAGCCAAGTTTATAGTATCGATTGCAGTGCGTTTTCTACCAATAATATAATAGGAAGCAATAAAGAGAAGCGCAGCAGCACTTCATTGAACATACTCAAAAACTCAGTGAAAGTGTTGAAAGTGTCCGACACCTCAGCTCCTCTCTCTCTCTCTCTCTCTCTCTCATATTAGCTAATTTAAAGTGACATGTCATCTAGAAATACCACTGCTCTTGGTATGCAGTTTTGATATGTCATTAACACCCTCTAATCTTGACTAAACTAATTTATGCATACATATTTTTTCGAGGGGCGGGGGTAGTGGTATCGGGGATTGAGTTCTTGTTGTTAAGCCGTCTTACAGGTTTTGGAATTCTAAAATGTAATTCAAACTGATAAGTTTCTTGCTTTTGCTGTACCAATGTCCTCAGCCTGGCTTTGCTACAACTGAAATGGGTGGGGGACTAGGGGTAAGGTGGGCCTGTTACAACCCCGATGAGTGGACAAAGTAGATATGCTCGTGGATAGAGTGTATGGCTAACGAAAAGCTCCACTTGAAATATTTTCTTGTTTTCCTTTAATGTTAATCCTGCGTGCTTTTTTAGGTGTTTATTCTGATATTATTATAGTACTGTAGATTTTCTGAATACAACAATATTTACAAGAAGTAGGATTGGGTTAAACTCACTCTTTCTTGTAAATACATATAGAATGAAAAGGAGAGAGAGAGAGAGGGGGGGGGAAGGGAGGGGGAGGAGAGGTGAGGAAAGGAAGAGGAAGGGGGTGGAAGTGGGGGTGGAGGGAGAGGGTAGGAGACGTTTTTTTTATACTGTTGTGTTCATATCCATTTCTAGTTAATCGAGCCTTTTTCCTCTTCGTACAGGACAAGTGTCTATTCTTTATAATTTGTGATTCATGATATTCTTATAAATTACGGTACTGGGTGTAGTACACCATAGCAAAATCTCGTACTTATACGAATCTTAGTTACAGAGAAATAGGTTAGAGAATTCGCGAGCACTTTTACCGAGCTCATTTTTCGAAGCATTACCCGCCGAGTATTCAGTTCTCAATGTAATTATTAACAGGAACAATAATTACGTGAGCATATTATATTTAACAGTAGTATCTTTATTTCATACCATGGTGATTATGATCCCTATTGGCTAATCCTACAATCAAGGAACGATATAATGATATATGAAGCATGGTATTGTTTTACTCAACTCGAAACAGAGTCTGAATCCCAACTGAGGTGAGGTCGTCAGCAGGATTTTTAAATGGGTCAGACTCCATAACCACACACAATGAATTGAAGGGACACAAATCTGGCGCTGCGAGGACGAATTGTCACTTTACGCAACAATGGCTTCTCGATACGAGCCATTGCACGTGATGTTGGTGTGTCCCCACCACGGTACAGTTGTGGATAAGTTGGGAGGAAAGTGGGAACTTGAACGACTTGCGTAAGTTTTTTATGCTGAATAATTGGTGGATATGGTACATTGTTCATGGTTATTCAATCTTGCTCATTTAATGTGAATGTTTCTTTCTTAAATGTATTTCGTCTCGCTATTATAATTTTGGTTAGATCACAGATATCCACAGCCATTCCAAAACCACAGTAATATTTCAGGTGCACCTCCATAATTCCACACCGGTGGGTGCTTGGCCCTTGCCGACCTCAACCATGAACAAAGTTAGATAGTCGATTGAGTTGTCTCAGTAAAATTAAGCCTATAAGAGCATTTTATTTGTGCCCACCCCGTCACAGTCATTGTGCGTCTTATGATAGCTATAGTTTATATATTAAATGTCATTTCAGTGATGGCTCAGGAATGATTTACAGCTTTAATAACCACCAACCAAATTGAGAATATTATGGAAATATGTAATCACGTTCTATTTGATATGCTTTTGAAACCAAAAATATACGGCCATGTTTACTAAATTATGATCAATCAATCGAGTACAAAATTGGAAGAATCTAGAATTGATTGTGATGTTATATTAATTATAAGTTAAACATTTAAGATAATATGTTCTCTTAGCTAGGCCAGGGGGTCCACGGAAAACCACCCCAGCTGAGGACGACGCCATTATCAGGGCGGCTCGAGAGCAACCCTTAACCAACGCCAAGGCCATTCGTGAAGACCTTGGATTAGAAGTGTCATCGATGACAGTACGAAGCAGACTCCACTATGCTGAGATTCATCGCAGAACTCCAGCGACGAAGGAGCTCTTGACAGAGTGACATAAGGCGGGAAAGCTTGATTTTGCCCAATATACAATAAAAGACACGGTGGTAAGATAACGTCTTGGCCGAAAGTTAAATGGAACCTTAATAAACAAACATATTACAAGTGAGAAAACAATCTTCATTACAAGGATATAAACTGCTCAGATTTCTTTTTTTTTTTACTCCGTGTGTGTGTCTTTCTCCAACCATACCTAATAACTCCGCCCACCAAACGAACTCTAGAGTTTATTGGTGGAACTCTTGCAAGCAGAGGAGGGTTCTCCCCCCCCCCCCCCCCCCCCATCTCCCTCAGTAAACACTGTTACCATGTAATTTTTCGAAGTCTCTGAAGACGGTGTACCAGGTAAACCTGTGTCCAACTAATACCTTATTTTCCCGTGGGAGTCGGGGCAGTACTGCTGTTGTGAAAGGATGTCGCAGTCAGTCAAGTATTTATCTCACGATTTCATTCTGATTTTTTTGGACCTGTACAGAGCACTACCGTGCTTTTGGAAAATACGAAGTTGGGATTATTCCAATCCAGTAAAAAGACAAGCAGCTTATGAGCAATTACTGGAATTATGTAAAAACAAATAGATAAAGATGCAAACAGCTTTTGTGAAAGCGAAAACTGCCAGCCTTTCATGGTATCTT
Source organism: Macrobrachium nipponense (assembly GCF_015104395.2). NCBI lineage: Eukaryota > Metazoa > Arthropoda > Malacostraca > Decapoda > Palaemonidae > Macrobrachium > Macrobrachium nipponense. The sequence continues at coordinate 54,895,317 of NC_087206.1, forward strand.
TTGACTGATATAAATGAGTTTTACAATTAATTTGTAAAACATTTTAAAGGATAAACGTGTCGATAAAAACATTAACATTCTTAAAAGACTGTGAATTTCACTAGTAAAACATTTGAGAGGAAATCTGTCCATAGTGATCGATATCACTCCTTTCATCGATATTCAAATTCATTCATCTCCAGAGTCAATTTAGATTCCTGTTATACGAAGTAAAGTATGTTTAAGAATGATGCATTCCATATCACCTTGAGAGAGAGAGAGAGAGAAACATTCTGAAATGCAGGTAAAACTTTGCGTTGGTTAAATAAAATGAAAAAGCTGAAAAGCATATTGTATATTCAGAGATCCTCCTAAACTAAATGAATGGATTCCGTTACCCGATTTTTGTACCTGAAGCAGCAATCAAAATTAGGAACACCCCAACCATCATCAATCATTCTTAAATCATTTCTATAATCTTCCTGGTTATTTTCCTTTAATTCTTTCATTTAAGTCATATGGTAAAACCTCTCTTTATTAGTCATGGTTTCACCCATACTTTACAATTTTTCTTGCATATTTCATGCTTGTATTCGTCTTGCAGGAGTGCTATTATCATTATTGCACTTATCTTCCCTTTACTTGATGCCATGATTTAAAAACACTCACCATATCAGGACACTATAGGACTGAAAGGAACACGGCCACTGCATATTAGCTCTGCCCTCTCAAAATATGCGTAGAGCAAGTCCTCTGCGTGTATGGGCAATACCCAAGCGGACTGGAGCGCGCGCTAATCCCAGCAGGACAAACCCCAAGCCAGTCGCATATGTGTATGGCCGCCTTAAGAAAGTGGCTGAGGAAAAGAAGACTAAGGGAAAGAAGGTTAGTAAGGGTGACGGACAGGATGAGATTAGGACAGAATACATTGGGGAAAGGGCTGAGAGTGATTTGGATAGCGGTGAGTGGAAACAGGTAGGTAGAAAGAAGAAGGGTAAGAAGAGTGTAGTCAGGGGTATGGACGTGAGTATGGAAGTGGATTCGCTGTATTCGGATGAGGGAAAGAGGGGTCAGAATGGAAGTAGCGAAAGTGAGAGTGAACGGGAAGTACGAAAGGCTGTGTATATGAGAGAAGTACCCCGATGTGCACAATACGAGGAATATGGTAGTAGGGACAAAGGGGACTTTTTTAATGAATATGAGAGGTATTGTGAAGTTAAGTATGGGGATAACAAGAGAGTCTGGGCAAGAGAGTTAGGTAGCTTTTTGATGGGATTCTTGTTGAGTATGTACGGGGTAATGATGAGTGTAGGAAATGTGCCGTATGAGAGTGTAAAAGCTAGGATTGTAGAACAGGCAAAGAGGATAAAGAGTAGCGTTAGATATAGGAGAAAACAAGATTTTGAAGAGGCAAGAATGAATGTTGGCGAGTCGTTGTCGATGTATGTCTGTAGGTTAGTAACATTAGCCAGGAAAAAGTTTGGGGACGAAGGGATAAAGGAGTGTAAGGAGTTAGTGCGAAAGTTGTTGGCGACTGTACCAGAGAGTGTATATCAGTTTATAAATCTGAAACGTAAGGAGAAAATGCGATGGACGAATGAAAGTCTAACATGGAATGACATTTTAGAAATAGTAGAGGATTACGAGTTAGATAGGTGTATGAAAGAGAGTAGAAGTGTTAGTGTTAGGACTGAAGTAGCTGAGGTTGTACCAGAGTTTAGAAGCTATAGGGAGGCAGTTTTGGAAGGGCCGAGGCGAATGGCAGAGCAAGTGGTAGATAGGAGCGTTAGGGCAAGTAACATGAGTGTAGTTAGCCCTAAAAGAGATAGGAGTGGAGTGCGAGTGTTGGAAGAGTAGGCTCAGTTAGTCATGAGCGAGGAGATCAGTGTTATAGATGTGGTAAGCCAGGACACAGGAAGAATGAATGTCGGTGGCCGTTAGGAGCGTGCTTCGGGTGTGGGCAAACAGGGCATTTGATGAGTGTGTGTAAGAAAGATAGGGATATTAAATGTTATAGGTGTGGACAGGTAGGGCATATAGCTAGTGGATGTCGGGGTACCCGTATGAACATAGTTTGCGGCAACTGCGGGAATAACGGGCATTATGCAAGGATGTGTAAAGAACAGCGTGCGAAATGTGTTGAATGTGGAATGGAAGGTCACGTGGCGAGTGTGTGTAGGCGAAAGAGGATGAGTCAGGCTGGGAGTTCGGGAAACTAGGTGAAAAGGGGATTCAGTTGGGTGGGTCCTCTAGTATGCGACAGTATGTTCGGGAGAATGTGATGAGTGAGTTGTTGAGGGTGAATAAATGTGAGCCAAGTGTCGGTGAGCAAATGGGTCTGGAAGATCGGCAGTTGGTGTTGGTTGAGTATGGAAGAAAGCGGAAGAAGGTAAGGAAAGGGAATGGAAGGGAGAAACGTGAGCTGCATGATAGAGGGGTTAGTGTTAGGGTAAAAATGGTGGATAAGGCATGTAATACAGATGACTTTGAGGGGAGGAATGATACATATAGCGTGTGTGGGTTTGAATTGACAGGGTTTAGTGAAGTTTCATCGGGAAAGGAATCAGGTGGTAAGGATGTAGTTGGCAGTATGAATGAGTCTCTTCGGGAGTTTGGCAGGAGTGTAAATGAGGTAAGTGATTTGGTGGCAGAGTTACGAGAGATGTTCGGACAAGAGTTAGAGGGGGTAGATGAGATAATGAATGGGATTTGGGGGGATGGTAGTGAGGGAGATAGTAATGGTAGTCTGACTGGAAGTGGTCTGGGAGAAGTTGATGGCGGTGTAACTGAGAGTGTGTAAGAGGGCCCTCAAACAAGATCCAGGGGACCTGCATTTGAGCATCCATGGGTGTTGCGGAAGGCTATTTAGTGTGGGCGTTGTGAGTGAAAGGAGACGTTGTCAAGTGTAACAGGGGAGGGAATAGGGAGGAGTTATGGAGTTCTATTTGACAACGTCTGTGTGTGTGTGGTGTGTGTGTGTGTGAGAGAGAGAGAGAGAGAGAGAGAGAGAGAGAGAGAGAGAGAGAGAGAGAGAGAGAGAGAGGGGGGGTGTAATTGCTGTATGGATAGTTAATGACTGAATTGGTTGTTGGTAGGTTCTGGCTGGGTTGTCTGCTGGTGCTGTTGATTGTTAGAGTTCTGTGTTTTGAGTGAGTTTTCAGTCAGTCTTTAGTCAGAACTGGTGATGTTCAGTAGTGTCGGCAGCGGTCTGTGAAGGATTTGAAGTCGTTTAAGTTTTTGTGTGTTATTGATTTGTTGTTTGCTTGTTGTTGAGTTAATGTATTTTTGCTTTAGAGTTGTTGTGCCTGTGCTGTTGTCTTTGTTGTTATTCTTTGGTGTTGTTAGTGGGAGTGTATGTTGCCTTTGTGCTGTTGTTTTTTTGTGTTGGTTGTGGTTTGTGCAGTGGTCTTGGGTTGTGATTGTTCTTTTTTGTTGTTGTGGTCCTTGGTTGTTGAATTGTTGGTTGTAGTCCTTGGTTGTTGTGTTGTTGTTGTTGTTATTGGGTTGTGGTCCTTGGTTGTTGTTGTTGGTATCTCTTGACCTCGACCAGTGGACAGCACAGGATAGCCCGGAGTATCTGGAGTGTTGGTAAGTACGTGTGTTTTGTGTTGTTTTTGTTTTTGTTTTGTTTTTGTATAGGTGTAAGTCAATTGTCCTGCGTGTATGCTGTAGTGTGTAGAGGAAAGTGTGACTGGGGTGGATTTGGCAGCTAGAGTGATTAGGTTAATGTGCGGGGGGATTTTGCCAGCTTGTTTTTCAACTTGTGATCCCGCCACAGAGGGTCTTCTATCAAAATAATAATAATAATAATAATAATAATAATAATAATAATGATAATAATAATAATAATACTACAAAGTACAAGAGAGGACTAAACAACACAATAGAAGATGTAAAACAGAGGGTTAAGGCCAAAGCACATAAGATCCAACGGTACATGAACAGGAATAAGGGATACCAATAGAACAAACTATTCGGAACCAACCAGAAAAGACTATACAGCCAACTAAGAGGGGAAGACAACCACCAAGAAATTCCTGAAGCCGAACCAAGTAAGAGACTCTGGGAAAACATATGGAGCAATCCGGTATCACACAACAAACATGCAGCATGGCTCCAGGAAGTCAAGGAAGAAGATGCAGGGAGAATAAAACAAAGATTCACAGAGATCACGGCAGACACAGTCCGACACCAACTAAAGAAAATGCCAAACTGGAAAGCCCCAGGTCCCGATGAAGTCTATGGATACTGGCTCAAAAACTTCAAGGCCCTACACCCACGAATAGCAGAACAACTCCAGCATTGTATCTCAAATCACCATGCACCCAAATGGATGACCACAGGAAGAACATCCTTAGTACAAAAAGACAAGAGTAAGGGAAATATAGCCAGTAACTACAGGCCTATCACCTGCCTACCAATAATGTGGAAGTTACTAACGGGTATCATCAGTGAAAGGCTATACAACTACCTAGATGGAGAAAAAACACATCCCCCCCACCAACAGAAAGGCTGCAGAAGGAAGTGTAGGGGCACAAAAGACCAGCTCCTGATAGACAAAATGGTAATGAAGAACAGTAGGAGAAGGAAAACCAACCTAAGCATGGCATGGATAGACTATAAGAAAGCCTTCGACATGATACCACACACATGGCTAATGGAATGCCTGAAAATATATGGGGCAGAGGAAAACACCATCAGCTTCCTCAAAATTACAATGCACAACTGGAATACAATACTTACAAGATCTGGAATAAGACTAGCAGAGGTTAATATCAGGAGAGGGATCTTCCAGGGCGACTCACTGTCCCCACTACTCTTCGTAGTAGCCATGATTCCCATGACAAAAGTGCATACTACAGAAGATGGATGCCGGGTACCAACTCAAGAAAAGAGGCAACAGAATCAACCATCTGATGTTCATGGACGACATCAAGCTGTATGGTAAGAGCATCAAGGAAATAGATACCCTAATCCAGGCTGTAAGGATTGTATCTGGGGACATCAGGATGGAGTTTGGAATAGAAAAATGCGACTTAGTCAACATAAAAAAAGGCAAAGTAATGAGAACTGAAGGGATAAAGCTACCCGATGGGAGCAACATCAAACACATAGATAAGACTGAATACAAATACCTGGGAATAATGGAAGGAGGGGATATAAAACACCAAGAGATGAAGGACACGATCAGGAAAGAATATATGCAGAGACTCGAGGCGATACTAAAGTCAAAACTCAATGCCAGAAATATGATAAAAGCCATAAACATATGGGCAGTTCCAGTAATCAGATACAGCGCAGGAATAGTGGAATGGACGAAGGCAGAACTCCTCAGCATAGATCAGAAAACCAGGAAACATATGACAATACACAAAGCACTACACCCAAGAGCAAATATGGACAGACTATAAGACTATACATAACACGAAAGGAAGGAGGGAGAGGACTACTAAGTATAGAGGACTGCGTCAACATCGAGAACAGAGCACTGGAGCAATATCTGAAAACCAGTGAAGACGAGTGGCTAAAGAGTGCATGGGAAGAAGGACTAATAAAAGTAGACGAAGACCCAGAAATATACAGACAGGAGAATGACAGACAGAACAGAGGACTGGCACAACAAACCAATGCACGGACAATACATGAGACAGACTAAAGAACTAGCCAGCGATGACACATGGCAATGGCTACAGAGGGGAGAGCTAAAGAAGGAAACTGAAAGAATGATAACAGCGGCACAAGATCAGGCCCTAAGAACCAGATATGTTCAAAGAACGATAGACGGAAATAACATCTCTCCCATATGTATTAAGTGCAATACGAAAAATGAAACCATAAACCACATAGCAAGCGAATGCCCAGCACAAAAAGAGGCATGATTCAGTGGCAAAAGCCCTCCACTGGAGCCTGTGCAAGAAACATCAGCTACCTTGCAGTAATAAGTGGTACGAGCACCAACCTGAGGGAGTGATAGAAAATGATCAGGCAAAGATCCTCTGGGACTATGGTATTAGAACAGATAGGGTGATATGTGCAAATAGACCAGACGTGACATTGATTGACAAAGTCAAGAAGAAAGTATCACTCATTGATGTCGCAATACCATGGGACACCAGAGTTGAAGAGAAAGCGAGGGAAAAAATGGATAAGTATAAAGATCTGAAAATAGAAATAAGAGGGATATGGGATATGCCAGTGGAAATTGTACCCATAATCATAGGAGCACTAGGCACGATCCCAAGATCCCTGAAAACCACTCTTTTTGGGGGAATTTATGTTGTCCATATAAGATTTGGTCCTTTCTTACTTCTACTGCAAGAACAACTTAATAACCGTCCCACAGTCAGTAGTCCAGGTTCTTCTTGATTGCCACTGCAGTCCCTGCACGCATCTCGCTGTGTATATTCCTCATGTAGATTGTATATCCAAAAATTTTCATGGTTTCTTCTCCTTTTAATCCTGTCGCATTGAGCAGAATAATGTCTGGATCAATTCTCTTATGATATTCAATTATAATGCTCTGCTTCTATCAAAGGTCCATTTAAGTACATCATGTTGAATAATCACTAGTTCCTCCATACTGTATTCATATGTTGTTGGTTCTAGTACTACTTAGTGATTTGGTCCTTAGCCTGAAGTAACCTGACTTGATTGGCTGGATTTTTTCCTGGCTTACTCTAGTGATCACTATTTTTCCTCCTAATATAGCATTCTCTATTTCATGTTCTGGTATGTCTTGTATATGTGTATTTTATTTCTCCTGATGAGAAGATCATATCAACAATTTTTGCATTAGACAGATTATTTGGTCATTCTTTTTCTATATTAGAATATAGGTCGATTGACAATTCTTTTTTTTTATGATTTTGTTTCGACTTATTCCAATTGCTTCTTTGGTTCGTTCTAGCTCATAGTTCTCTTCACTGGCGGCCATGCTTTTTGTTGGTCTTCTCTCTGGTGTTATTGATTGAGTTTCTCTCAGCCTCTTCTTGCTTTCATGTGTTACCTCTTGCCTCGGCATTTCTTCCTGTCATTTTCAAGCAAGGTTATTAATTCTGCTTTATCTGTTTGTTCTTGGGTTAGTTGATTGACATAGTCATGTTCTTGGATCCCACTTTGTTCATGCTCCTGGTTCTGATTCACTTTTGTTGATTGGGCTTGCTCCAAATTCCTTGTTACTTCCTTTGCAAATATAACTGCCTTGGGAATTTTTATCATTGGAAGTCCTATAACTGCCTTTGGAATTTTTATCATTGGAAGTCCATTGGCTTCATAAATTTTATCTAAAGTTCTTTAGAATGTTCCAGGAACAGCTGCTTCATTCATGTTTGCCATAATGAGTGCAGTGTTTGTTATTATTTTCTGCTTCCTGGGTGGTATGCTCCAATGGCTGGTTGGATTTATTTGTAATGGTGGTCTATTCTGGGTGACTGCTGCAGTTGCATAAGCTGGAGCTGCCATATTCGTCTTTCTGCTTTGTCTATCTTTTTTACCAGTTTCTTGTAATTTTTTTCTTTCTGGGCAACATGCTGCCAGTATCGTGTGAAAACCCTTACATGCCACGCATTTCAGTAAGGCACTTTGGCAGTCAGAGTATTTATGTTCCCTGCTACTGCAGTTAGAGCAGATTACATATGATTTGGCTTGAGGGAAACTGCTTTATGCGGACGTAGATGTCAGTGTCTAACTGCCATTTAGAGAAGGATTGGGAAAACAGAATGATTCCTTTATCAATTGTTGTTTTACCATTTGCTATGATTCCATTTTTATCTTTCGAGTATTTCCACTTTTAATAATAACTACTTCGTTTACTTTGCGGTATGAGTTATGTCTGACCATTTCCTTGGCCAGTTCTTCTTCTGTATGTTCATAAACATGACCTTTTACTCTAGACACTACCAGGGGATTCGACAACTTCAAACTTTTCATCATTAAACTATTTCCTAGTCTCATTATTTACTAGAGTTTCGGCAGCTTTGTCGTCAGTTATGATGAGAAATCCGCTGCGGATGTTCAGAACTTTGTATACCTGAAGGTTGCATTTTGTTCGGAGTTTCCATATTTGGCTGCACCTTTCTTCCTTAATGGGGTCATTGTCTTTAATCTTGAATTTCCCCATCCTTACACATACACTGTGCAATCAACCAATCACTTGTAATGCATGAACATTGTTATTTACTAATCATAGTAAGGCTTAAACCAGTGGGTATATGAGGGAAGATAAGATGAAAATGTTGGAAGGGTATAATTGAATGTATGAGTTATTTATTTGAATATGGTTGAATGAATATGGATGAATGTATGAGTGATGGCTATTACCATTTTATCAATGTCACAAGGAAGGGTGACGTTACTTGCCCTGGCTATGCTGGCACTGAAAGAGAGGCCAGAACGATGCCGACAACCTAGAATCGAGTTTTGATTTTGAAAACTCTCATGGGCCACCTTCCACGAATTCTAGGCAGAAATTAAGTTTAGTAAAGGTGGAAAGCAAGAGAAAATGAAGGAAGGTGTGGGGTAAGGATGTAAGAGTAAAGGATAGGGTGGATAAGGATAAAGGACAGAGGTTTGCTTATACTATCACTAAGTGATAACAAAAGTCTTAGAGACTGGCAAATAGCCAATGATAGATCAGCTCCCTCTGTACTCCACCAATGGGAGTCAAGTTTACTCTTCTGCAAGCCTGATTGCTGCTGCTGCTGCTACATCGATTACAAGCTTCAATCTTCAAAAGTGTCTTGAGGATTCTAGCAATCAGCCAATGACAGAATGGCTCTGTCTGCACTCCACAAGCCAATGGATGCTCCACCACCTCCGATGATCAGCAATGATGCCGCAACGTGTCCGCTCTCTGCAAATGCTCGCCTTTGAGAATGAACGAATGATGAATTCCAGTGGAGAGTCCTTCTCCTTTTAACCTGGTTGTGCGGGCTCTCAAGTATGGCTGGGGAACCCCTGGGCAGGTCGAATTTTCATTGGTTCCTGAGCAGGTGACTCATACAGCAAGTTCTCTCAAGCCTTATGGACTTCCTCAGGCGGGCAACATCACTGGGAGCTCCTGATTGGTTTCCACCTGAGTGACATCATCCCTGGTATTATTCTCGTTGTTATATGTGTCATGTCCGGTGTTGGTCATCTCATCTGGTATTTCTTGCACGCTGGTGCTCTCATTGGGTGGGAGGGGCATGGTCCTCCTCACACACGTCAGTATCAGGAACGCTTCTTGTGTAGTGACCAGCGGAGGTTTTTGTTCAAGAATGAAAAGTGCTTCTAGGAGGCGCAGATGTCGTGGGTTGGGGTCTCTTCCGATGATTTTTTTATTTCTGATAATGTAATCTCTTTTGATATTCTGTTGGTGTACTGCAAAGGAGTGCTGCCTGATGGCACCCTCCTGGGTGTCACAGGAGATCCACTTCGACAGGCGCATCGTTGTCATACCAATGTAAATTCCAGGGGATCCTTGGGCGGGGCATACTTATCGGTAGATGACGTTGGTCTGTTTTAGGGGGTCTCCTATGGGTGGAGCGGGGTTGTTCCTCATCAGGAAGCCCTTAGTACGCTGATCCTTGAAATGAATAATTAGGGACACTCTCTTCCCTATCTTATCTGATAGGTTCTGATAAACTGTAACACTATGCGATTCCAATAGATCTCTTTGAGCGCAGACCAGGGAATGGAAGAGGAGGAGATGTGGGTCAATCTAGGTTTCAATGGCAGCTACCATTTTGAATGGAGGGGATGAAGGTTCAGCTACGTTACTCTAGCATGTATATGAAGGCAAGGTGTTTTGTGCAAGCAAAATTAATTAAGGGACTGGATGGGAATGATGCTGCTGTACAAGTTACATGAAGGAAATTTAAGTTACATGAAGGAAACTTAGCCTCTAATTCTCCCTCCAGCCTGACAAACCCACTATCCACGAGTCAGTTGCATGACACGATTTAAATAAAAAGCTCTTCTTTTGCTATGTTCACGGTCAGATCATTAGCCAAGTAGACTACTGCAAGATCGTATCTATGATTCCAAAAAGGCAATTCATTCAAGACCTGGGATTAACCCGTCAGGTCTTAGGTAAATTTCGTTTAGCATAAGAATGGAACAAAGAACAAAAGATGATTTCTGGAGCACGGGGGGCTTCTTTCAAGAGGCAAAAGTTGTTAAGTTCATACAAAATCACTGAAATCAGAACTCAAACGAGCTTACGTTTTGCCCATCGGTTTTGCTAATGTGTTAATTTATCGCAGGTTACAAATCAGTACAAAGTTGGATCAAAAACATTATGATTACCTAAGGCTTAGTGCACTATCTAGCAAGACTACAAACTCCACGTTCAATTGTACGCTCGGAAACTGACATCTTAAGCCATTCAGTTTAAAGAACCAAATGTTGCAAAATATCCCTCGCAACCGGGTTTTTACTGATTTGCCTGATGTTACTGGCAAGATGGCCTAGCCTATAGCATAGAAGTCAGTTTCTGCTCAAAGGACAAGTGAAGTCGGTGACAAATTTTAATATTTTACTACAAATATATATAATATATATATATATATATATATATATATATATATATATATATATATATATGTATAAATATATATATATATATATATATATATATATATATATATATATATATATATATATATATATATATATATATATATATATATGTACTATAATATATATGTATATATTATATATATATATATATATATATATATATATATATATATATATATATATATATATATATATATATATATATATATATATATATATATATATATATATGTATATACATATATATATATCATGACTACTATTACATTCAATAGAAAAATGGGATTCATTAAGACACAAACGCTGTACTAGATCTCAATTAACCACATGATCCTTAAGGGATGCGCGACTGGCTCAATCTTAAAAATGACTAAATAATAGAAAAAATCACAAAAAAGATGACGTGAGTCGGAGAATTTTATTCATCTTAACACTGCTCATTTAATAAAAACTACTTACAAAACACGAAGAAATACTAAACCTAGTACACAAGGTACAATGCATGGTAAGTTGCAGATCTGACCGTGAACACGGGAGCTCTCAAAAAATGCGGCTTACCTCTCGGATGCTTGGAAAAGGAAGGACAAGCCGTTTTGCAGATGACGCTATCTACGATAGCCACTTAGGCATGTTTTAATTCAAGTAACACTCAGTCATTAGTTAATGTAGCGGTTTCAATACAAAATACATGACAAAATAAAATACAAAAGAAGTTCCCACGACACTGTCAAAAACAGATTCAAAAGGATACATAAATAATACATCATACATGAGAGGAAAGATCATCGACCCTGCCACAAGCTTTTTTCTTCATTACTTCAGCTCCGGATGGCGGATTTAAGTCAAGAGAAAATGCTGAGCAAATTTTTTCGACATAAAAGGTGCATAAATCATTTGAAAGTCTTGACAGACATGTGAGAAAATACGTTTTAAAGAGTACAGGTTTTCCCATTAGATTATATGGGTTGCACCACTATTTACATAAGAATCATTTTATAGTGATGGCACCAGGAAGTACACATCACAAACTGGTTTGGCTACTTTATGCTGTCCAATCTCTCCTCTCTGTATCTATGCCCTTACCACCTTCTTTGCTGAGACACATAACCACTTGCCTGATAGTCCAGGTAACATAATGAGGGATGGCTAGAGGTGGGAAGTTTATGTAAAGACCTCAGGTTTGTATGTTAGAAAAAATGCAAATTACTTTTAAAATTTGTCATTTGTTCCTACAAATACAAACCATCATTCATTACTTAGGAAGACTTAGTGATTGGTGGGAGGATCTGAGTAGACTTCCTAACCGACTGGATGTACGCCTCACCTAGGACTTTTTCCTGGTAGTGCAATGTCAAGCGGAGGAATCAGTCCCATGCCTCTGATTAAGGGAACAAAAATGTGCTCAACTGTTAGACTTCTGGGATTTCCAAAGTAATGGGTGGGAGAGTAGCATTACTCTGAAAAACACTTGGAGGAACATTATGTCAAAGATAATAAAGCTAAGATAAGCAACGGGTTAATTTAACTGTCCATCCTTCTCTCCCCTTGCTAGAGAGAGGGGAGGCTTTGCTTCTATTAGATCATAACAATGAAAAAATAGAAAAGCTGATCACTCACCTTTGTCTGTGTCCATCCAGCACATGTCGGTCTGGAAACCTATCCTCTGCCAGCCGTGAGAGGAAGGTATGAGAAGGAGAAAGGAGGGAGGCCAGTCACAAGCACACACTTTCACTTCTACTACCGTACATCTTAGACCAGATGGTACCTGTCCTGCAAGGGGAACTGGATGAGCTACACAACTTGTTGAGCAGCCACCACAGGACCCAAGGAAAAGATGTCTAAGGAGCTATGGGCAATGTCACTCAATGTTTGATACGGCCACACTCCTGCTCTCAGAATCTGATATACCAACTGGTTCTTCTAGAGTGCCAGGGAGGATGCAATGCCCCTAACTTCATGAGCTCTGGGCTGGAATATATTTGAGTCAGGTAGTGCCGCAGCACTCTAACTGGACAAAGTAACATCTCTTCTGGATCTTTACCTACAAAGTCCTCTAGGGAGGGGATTGAAAAAGACGTGAATCTGGTGTCAGGGACTGATGGATTCTGAGTCTTTGCCACGAATTCTGGGATAAATTCGAACAAAACAAATCCCTATCAGGGGATGGGGATTTGTTTTGTTCGTTTAATGTTATAAGAAAGACCATGAAGTTTGCCTACTCTCTTTTCTGGTGTCAGGGCAAGTAGAAATACAGTCTTTAGAGTCAGTCTCTGTCTATTGACTCTCTTAGAGGCTCGTAAGGTGCACAAGTCAGGATTCAAAGGACGAAAGTCACATCCCACTCGGGGGGGTCTAAATTCCCTGGGAGGAAAAGACTTTTCGAAGCTTCTCATCAGCATGGAGATTTCCCGTAAGGAAGAGGGATCTATGTCTTTTAGGCATAGGATTAAGCCCAAGACAGCTCTGTAGCCCTTAATTGCTGAGACAGAGAGATGATTTTCTCGGCGAAGGAAGACTAGATCCACTACCTGCTGAACAGTAGCTCTGACTTGAGAGAAACCCCTTCCACAACACCAACCACAGACGACGGCCCATTCCCCTTGACAGACATCCACAGAGGATTTCTGAAGATATCTGGACATCTCTGATGCTGTTTGGTGAGAAAAGCCTCTCGCTCAAAGGAGACACTGGATAGTCTCCAGCCGTGAAAGGATAGAGACTCTATGGACTAGTGGAGCCTCTCTATGTGGGGTTGGCAGAGGAGGTTGTACTACGGGGGGATTTTTCTTGGTATCTTGGATAGCAAAGCCAGCAGTTCTGGGTACCACTCTGCATGCTGCCATTTGGGCACCACCAGGGTCATTTGAGATTCATGGTGATCATTACCCTGTTGATCACTTGATGAATAAGACAGAATGGAGGAAAAGCATACATGTTAAGATTGTCCCATGGGTGGTGAATGGTATCCGCCGCTTCAGTCCAAGGATCCAGAACAACTGAGCAAAACACATGCAACTTCCATGATGTCTGGGTGTAGGGACCATTTTGTCCCTATCAGTTGACCCTGACAGCTGAGTTTGTCTGCCACTACATTCTTTTTGCCTGGGATGTATCTGGCTGACAACTCCACTGAGTGTCCTGTTGCCCACTCATGCACTTCCATCGTCAACTGATGAAGCTGGAGAGACACTAGTCCCCTTTGTTTGTTGACATATGCCACTACTGTGGTATTGTCACTCATGAATACCACAGAGCACCACATTATTAGATCCTGGAACTCCTGGAGAGCCAGAAAGACTGCCTTGAGCTACAGGGTGTTGGTGTGCAAGTGCTTGTCATTCTGATTCCACATACTTGAGATTAGTAACTCCTTCAGGTATGTGGCCCATCTCTCCTTGGAGGCATCCGAAAACAGAAGCATCTCGGGGGGGCGGGGGGTGTGAAGCTGGACTCCTATTATGAGATTCTTGTCATCTAGCCACCAGGCTAGGTCCTGTCTAACTTCTCTCAAGAGAGAAATAGGAAGGTGCGGTGGATCGCTTGCTGAGGACCAGAACTTCATTCTCCACTGGAGGGAGCAAAGAGAAAGTCGTCCATGAGGGACCAGCTTCTCCAAAATGATAGGTGACCAAGAATGACTTACCACACTCGAGCTGTTTGTTTCTATCAGGAAAGGAATAACTGCACTGTCTCCTTGAACTTTCTGATACAGGAGTGTGAGAGAAAGACTCTCACTAGTGCCATACCTATGAGCATGCTCAGGTACTTTGTCCTCTACTTGGGTATGAGGTCTAACTTCTCTACATTTATTGCAATGCCTAGGCTGCAACAAAAATCAAGGAGATGATCTCTGTCCTGGAGTAATTTCAAACAAGTTTGCCAGGACTAGCCAATCATCAAGGTACCTCAGAAGTTTTTATGTGATAGTGTGCAACAATTCTTTTTATCGAGATGACTATTCGAGGAGTAATTGTGTTTCATTTTTTTGGGATTTCCAATTAAATTTCTTTTTTTATGTTAGTTTATTTTGGGGAAATAAAGAATCTATTTATGTATCTCAGAATTTGGTTTTAGCTTAGGTCTAATAACTTGGGTTAGCTGCAGAAATGCCAGTTTGTTGTGGGCGTGCCAGGTAGGTTACATTACCAGGTTGTGATTGCTTTCCTTTTATTAGACAGGGTCAATTACACTCTTGTAATACATATGTTCCCAGCTCGTCAAAGAACCTCATCCTATAGAATGAGGTGAAGGCGATGCTGAAGAAGGGCGCTGTTGAAGTCGTGACAGACAGTCTCCAGGTTTTTACTGCAGGATCTTTCTCAAGGAGAAAGTATCAGGGGGATGGAGACCAGTCATAAACCTATCAGCCTTGAATCAATTAGTTCAGCAAACTTGATTCAAAATGGAAATCTACTGACTGACAATAATGACTGCAGTCTGCAGAAGTCAGATCGCAGACCTTCAGTCGTCACCATAGATACAAAACATTTCCTACTGAAAACAGTGAAACATCATTCACTGGAGAACAATCATTCCAACAAAGAAGTACCAAATAAATGAAGTAACAACCCTTACAATATATTGTGAGAAGTGTCTTTCTAACCCTTCTTAACTTTTTCTCCTTAAAAGCATGAAAGAAATGGGGGAATTTATTTTTGGAAAAATAGCTTGTAGAGTAAAGCAAAGCGTTGAGATGTTTGGACTCATTTCCTGTCCCTTTATGCCTTAACGATCTCCAGAGTATGGAAAACACAAGTAGCCATTATTCACCTGCATAAATGTTCTTTTAATGTCCTGTCATATTTCATTTATTGCATGTCATAAAACCCCATCACTAACATCTTCCAAGACCCCAACATGGCTGCTCCCGAATCTGATTAAGACACCAGCCCTAAGACGATAATTGCTTGCCTTCTCAAAGAAGATTGAAGACCTTTTAGGACTAAGTCCCTTTAAAACTATTGTCCAAATCCCCAGTCAATTTCACGAGTCATTTAGAAGGATCAGCCTCCTGAAACTCATTAAGTTTTACACCCACGCACATGTGGCCTCCATGGCCCAATCTCGCACCTGCATCCCTGTTTTTATGGTGCCCACCCAAGAGCTCAAGCCTCTCGAACCTAATTAACATCTCTGTATTCTCCCCTCTATACCCTTCTCTGCCAGCTTTCCAACGACTTTTACAGGTATCGACCAAGATTAGTGGCAAGACCAAAGGAGCAGGAGCTGGCACACCTATTTTGACAATGTCAAAACACAAGTTCCACCAATGCACGAATTGGGTATATATACATATACTGGCCGCTGTGCCCCCTCAAATCACAATCTGCTCTAGCCTTCTACCTGACACTATGCTCTGGCAAATGTCTTGGCAAAGATATTACCAGCTAGTTCAAACTCCTACTACACTGTCCGAGAACAGGACTCTGCTCGATGTCCTGTCCCGACCAACACCTTGAAGCTGTCTTGCTGAAGCTACCTGAGCACTGTCCAAAGTCAAATCATGAAGCGACCCTCTTATTTTATTCTTTAGTGAGAAACTGCAAGTGATGAAGCCCTTCCACTGACGTTCCCTGGCTTAACTCTATGCAAGTCTCACCTACGGACTCAGGTAATGTGAATTGGAAGTTGGTTGGCCCTCACCTGCTGGTTCTTGCTCTCATTCCCTATTCCACCTGTTATCTCATTCCCATGATCCTATTATCCCTTCTCCTTCAGAGACCCCAGTGATTTGTTAGTTGTGATTACAGTAATGGAGTAATGGGGCATTCATTCATTCATATATTTGCCGTATTTTGCATTTTTTTGCATTTAAGCATTGATCAGTTACATAAGTTTCCCCATTTGTTATCCCATGTACTACAATGTTCCCTGCTTTTCAGATACATGTAGACTTCCTCGTTGTGTGCTGTCTTCTGTAGTTCAACAGTACCACTCAACACAGTTACTGCCAGTGCCATCTCCGGGACAAGATTCCTGATAATTTAGCAGGAGTAGTTCTTGCTTACAGTGCTCCACCCCAGTGTTAACCTTAAGAGTTCTGTTCGTTGTTTATTGCACCATATCAAATAGATTTACTGTTCCTGTTTGCAACTCTGTGGCACATCTGCTTTGATATTGTACCTAAATTACTGTAGTGATACAGTGCCATATAGCCAGTGAATTATATTACAAGTGGGCATAATACATTTACCTTCAATCCTTTTGAAATTGTGTTGGTGTAAATTTACTAAGGATACATACTTTCTTTTCACATGAGGTAGGCCCCTCTTAGTCAGATGTCGTTTCCAAAGAATTGAGAGTAGAACCAACTCTTCCAGATTTCTCAATATGTATACATACATAAATAAGTGTGTGTGTGCGTGCGCGTGCGTGTGTGTATGTATGTATGTATGTA
The DNA here is from genome assembly GCF_015104395.2 of Macrobrachium nipponense. Classification (NCBI taxonomy): domain Eukaryota; kingdom Metazoa; phylum Arthropoda; class Malacostraca; order Decapoda; family Palaemonidae; genus Macrobrachium; species Macrobrachium nipponense. The sequence continues at coordinate 54,912,253 of NC_087206.1, forward strand.
TGGATGTATGTATGTATGTATGTATATCTGTATGTATATTATAATATATGTATATATCTATATATAGATATATATTGATATATATATATATATATATATTACAAGGCCTTGTCTAAAAATAAACTTGGTAACGTCAACCTCAACGAATGTCGGGCACCTACCTTAGGAAATCTTTGCAACCTTCATCCCTACTACTATTTTCAAAGTCATTAAATCTGGGGCTAGACCAAACTCCAAGATATCAAAAAATAGAACCTTTATTTCCCAAAACACTAACATAATAAAAAAAGGAAATTAACTGAAAAACCCAAACATGAAGTGTAATCACTTCTAGTAAAAAGAAAAGTCATCTCAGATGAATGCCACACACCATCTCCCACCAAGATGCATTAATTCACATAGTTATCACTATTTTCCCTAAACTCAGAAATGTAAATATGTCAGTCAATAAAAGTCAAAATTCCTATTTTGGCGACATTGAATCCACCTGAGGGAAAATAAATCATAAACTTCAGAAATCAAATAAAAATGGATGAGTATAGAATAATGGGAATAAAAATAAAAAATAAATATTTTTGTATAGTACATAGGAGAAAAAGAAACTGATTAGACATTCATTGCTTTTTCACTGCACTTCGGTTCTCTCTGGCGCCTGTAAATTGTTCAATGTACAGCAAAAGTCTTGCAACTTCCAACACTAAATAGCTTTTTTTTTCCTTATATGTAGATCTTGTACGCCTCCCCTTGGGCTTTCTTCACTTGTAACAGCTAAAAGAGTCTGCTGTTTAATGAATGGTTTCTCCCTGGTTTTCTCATTATATTTCCACTCACACGGGTCCTGTGTTTGTTCATACAAACGCACCAAAGTCTTCTAGAAGGTTCTTTGCACACTTGTGTGACAACATGATCAGGTGATCTCTGTCATGTAGTCAATCATCTGGGTCAATTTGTTCTAACTTCTCCATGATTTGATATGTTTAGTACTTTGTCAGCAACTCCCGAACATTCACCCAAAATATTCACTGATCCAGCATCGGATATCTCGAAGCTTTTTCCACAACACACGACTACTTGTTAAACATTCCAATCGCTTTTCGGCAGAATTCGTTGCTCTCTACAGGTAACACAGTTCGGCCACCACCGTCATGTTCACCCCTGGGCATGCTAGAGCGGCCAGTGGTACATAGTTCCAAATAACTTATCTTGCTACATGAGTCACGGTGATTTCCGACACTGATTTCATCCTATCCCATTGGCTGCACCCAAGTTTAACGGCCCCGGCTATGCAAATCGTGACCATCTTATCGGCAACATGATGGCGATCGCTGGGAATGTGTAACATTCTAGAAAGAAAAATTTGTCCTTTTCATCGCCTTTTAGTGGAGAAACTGAAACTGCCTCCTGTGTTGCTGGAAATTTAAAATTCTGCGATTCCCTTGCACATGCTTCCTGAATCCGCCTCGTATACATATTGTAGATTCTCCTGTTTAGACCCAGAAACCATTCTGAGACGACTCCACATGAGCAATCAAAGATTTTACGATCTCTTGTAGTAGTACTGAGTCAATGACCTGGTCACCCATGGTGAAAACCATAAATCTGGCACTCTTAAGTCATCGTATGTCAGTGTTTTATCATGAGCAAGTTCTAACTTACACCCTGACAAGTCTATGTTACTTTAGAATGAAAGTCCTACTTTCACACAAGCATCTGTCAAGAACTAACACACACCCAGCCTCATGGTCAATTACTAGGAATTAAAATTCCTCACTCAAACTGAACATGGTCTCTATCTACTGACCCCTTAAAAGTACTGGAAAGGACTTTTATCACTAACTGGCACCTCAACAATTAACCCTTTTGTCTGACAAGTATACCTTTGAAAACCCTGCAATATCTATATAACTGATATACAGTGAATAAAATGTCTGAACCCCCATCCATATGCTATGTAAAAAAAATATTCAACAACACTCCTAAAAGCAACACACCAACCTTTCCCCCCGCCCCCACCCCACCCCCCAAAAAAATTGTATGTAAAAAAAACCAATGACACCACTTAATCCCGGTTACAGATTTCCTCTAATAAAAATTCTGATTCTTTTACAGTACTACTAAACGTAGTTTATATCATACAAAAAATTACTGTCACAACCAAGTCAGTTGCAATCCATGCATGAATAACCTCCTTAATTCCTCACAAGGAATATCATCATCTAAAATGCTATAAAGAAAAACCTTATGAGTATCCAAACTACAAAGAAAAACATCAACAATAGTCTCATTAAGGGCGCCTCTCAACGTTGTCAGTACCACACAACCTATTTATTCCAAAATCAGCAGACACCCACATTCCCCTGTCTGACTAACCTCATAAACCCTCAAAGTCACCATTAACCTCAAAAATCCTACTAATACCACAAACCCCCAAAAGCACCAGTACCAGAAAACCCATCTCCATTATGTAACCACCCAAATAAAACACCAGCCCAAGGCTGAATAAACCAAGCCACTCTAATACCATCAAAAGATATAACACCAAAGAAAACCACCTCTGTGGGATATAATACAGAAAACCACTAACCACAAATTACCATTCATAAATCTTCAAAGTAACACCTGTAAATATAACCTCATAAAACTGCAAACAGCCAAAAAACCATAAAACCTCAATAAGCTACAACCAATCACTACCCCAATGGTTCTGAAAACTATAAATCATCACCACCAAAATCCCAAATAATACCACATCTATCACTCATTCCGCTAGTAATACCGTAGCACCCCTTGTAGAACATATCAACCATTATTGCCCCAAAGAAAAACTCCACGAATACTTCCAAACTCCATGGTACTCTACCGCATTGTTTCACCCAAATTATGCCATTATTACAACAATTACTCAAGCTGTTTGAGCCGAATTGTCGCAGTTGGGCACAATAAAAAAATAGTATTAGAAAAGTAATGTTAAATAAGATTGACCAAAGAAGAAACAAGTTGGAAGGAAACATAACACTCTACGGAACTCTGTCTTCCACATTTCACCATCCATATGTTAACTTGTTGTTTAATTCATTTCTATTGTTAATCTTCAAGAACACATTATCCCCAACAGCAACTTTCACATCTAATGATTACCCATTACTTTTCTCAGCCATTTCTCGCATCTTCGACTTTGAGCATGGCTGAGAGAAGCTTGTCTCTCTTTTGCCATGGAGACTAATGACCTAATCTTATTAGTCAGGTTCATAATGTAACGAAATGAACTTTCGTTCAGATTTCTTGGAGATTAACAAAATTATCCACTTTTTTAAACTTTAGGACATACTGAATCCAAAAACGAATATTGCCATTTTTTTCAGGGTGTCTGTGGTGGCCATCTTGGAATTTCATAATGGTGACTACCAATAACCTTTTTTTAAGAGTATCTGATTCTAAGCCAGCTAGGCTTCTGATTTTAGTGGCTAATCTAACATTTCTATAATAATAATAATAATAATAATAATAATAATAATAATAATAATAATAATAATAATAATGATGATGTCGCAATACCATGGGACACCAGAGTTGAAGAGAAAGAGAGGAAAAAATGGATAAGTATCAAGATCTGAAAATAGAAATAAGAAGGATATGGGATATGCCAGTGGAAATTGTACCCATAATCATAGGAGCACTAGGCACGATCCCAAGATCCTTGAAAAGGAATCTAGAAAACTAGAGGCTGAAGTAGCTCCAGGACTCATGCAGAGAGTGTGATCCTAGAAATGGCGCACATAGTAAGAAAAGTGATGGACTCCTAAGGAGGCAGGATTCAACCCGGAACCCCGCACTATAACCACCCAGTCGAATTGGAGGACTGTGATAGAGCAAAAAAAAAAATAAATAAAAAAAATAATAATAATAATAATAATGTTTATTTTGTCTGTACAAATGCCATGAAATTCCTTCATTAGTGTTTATAATTTAATATTATTGTGTCAGAACAGCCATTGGTGTATGCTTAATCCTCTTTTTTCTGGTCTCAGGTTCCAGCTGAGTTGCAGGCTGCATTGACTCGAAGAACTGTTCAAGCTAATGAACATGGCCACAGCAACATTACCACGAATTGGTCGGCAGCAACAAGAGACAATTGATTGGAAACTGTGTATTTTGTGCCTACAAGATGCAGTCCAGTTAGTTTTGGAACCAAGATTAGATTCATACCATACTTTGTTATCTTCAGTGAAGGAGCGAGCATCACTGCATGGTGCGAGTTTGTCCAAATTCAAAAGAGGCTAGAAGACTGCACAACAGAAACTTTGAAGAGATATAAGGCTCTTTGGCATCGCATATGCTACTCCAACACCACCAGTAAAGTCAAAATGCAATGTGCAAGGGACCGTCACCAACGGTCCTTGTCTACTGGATCACATTTCCCCAGGAAGCGAGGGCGCCATTCAAGCTTTGACTGGAGTGAGCCATCAACCTGTGCTGCAAACTCAGGAGTGTTTATGCGGTCAGCAACAAAACCACTGGATAGTGATCTGTGCTTTTTTTTTATCAAACATTTGGTGACCAACAATTGTTTGCAGGAAGAACTGCCAATGCAGATCAAACTCTGAAAAAAGCTGTGGAAATCTCTCCTAACCCAGAACTGAAAACAAGAATGGCATCTTGCATATCCGAAGGTGATGCTCATGCTGTTGATATCAAATATCATAAACACTGTAGGACAGAAAATGTGTTCCATGTTCTGAGAGATGAAGCTAACGTAAGCAAAGCAAACGAGGAGAGGGGGTGCCAACCAGCAACAGCTAGTTTCATTGAACTAGTGAACATTATCGATGTGCAAACTACAGATGGGGCATATCTTTCCATGGCAGACATCGAGAACACGTATATGAACATGCTAGGTGAAGCAGATTGCTTTTGCCAAATCACAGACCTGCCTATACCAGACGATGGCTGAAAGATAAAATATTAACTGAATTACCAGGTGTAAGGTCTGTTCTGCAAAGCAACAGGCAAAAGTCAGCTGTGTTGTACTGTCCTGAAGCCTGTGAAGTTAAAATGGTTCACTTTGCCATCACTTCTGATGACATGGACAACATGAAGAATCTCTATAGGTTAGCATAGCTTGTTCACCACAGTATTGAAAACTTCACCTAAAGACAACCACCACAAAGTTCAATCTCAGTGTCCAGCACAATAGAAGATGTGCCAGTGGAAACTCTATACACTTATTCACTGGATCATAGCAAGGCCTGCAAATGAACTGGAGACTGAAGTTCGAACACATGCTTACACTGAGCTGCCCTTACAATGAGTCAAAATCTGACATTTGCATTCAAGTCTAAGAGACAAGATACAAGCCTAAAACACTGAGCATGCTGGCTTTCGTTTGCAGCATGATAGAGAAAATCACCAAGTTGAGGGATTGGCGCTGAGCATCCATCAGGTCACAAGAAATAAGATGCTAGTCGATCTCCTCAATGCCCAAAATTACTGTGCTTCATACAGCCGTACGCTAATGATGGAAACAGCTATTGCCAATGCTGTAGTGGAGAACACCAAACAGTTCCAAGGGCTGTATGTGCTACCATTCCTGAAGAAAGGCACTTTTGTCTTCTTCGCAGCAGACAATGCGGATTTTGCTGAGGACACTCCAGATGGTCAAGGTACCACCCATAGCACTATCACAGCCATATACTAGAAAGCTGATGCCCCTGGAGAACCAATTGCATCACTCCTACATGTCACTGATGCAGTCTCTCTGCGACCCCACATCATACAACCATTATTCCTTATGAGAAGCCAATGCAGACGACTCCATCTGAGAAGAGGATGATTCAGTTTGCCATTGACAAAGATGGTGTGGATACTACCTACCAGCTCACACATCTGGGATGGGTCATTGCCTCCACTATTTCCCATATGAACGATGGAGACTCGAGTCGAATTCTAGGCTGGGCAGGCTACAACTCACTGTTGTCGACAAGCAAACCCTTAACTGAGGTTACAGCTCTACCTCTGCTCCTGGAAGTCGTACATGAATGGCCAACACTGCTGAATGTTATGATGGAAGCCAAAAAATTGAAAGAGCTGGCAGTTGGTGACAAGCATCTCACTGTCATTTCCTTCGACATGGCACTCTATGAGAAAGCAGTACAGCTGGTTGATGCTAAGCTGGATTTGAAAAGTAAAGTGCTGCCCAGACTTGGCGAGCTTTATGTTGTCATGGCTGCATTGAGAGGTCTCAGCTCTTCAATTGAAAACTCGGGAATAGACGACACCTGGATGGAAGCCGATCTGTATGGTTCTGCCACAACCAGACAGATTCTCAAGTGCAAACATTACAAGCGTTCACTGCGTGCACACATTTACTCCCACATGGCACTTTATGAACTCGCATCTGAGCAGTTCCTAGAGGACTAACCTCATCTGAAAAATCTGTGACTAGAAGCAACGATGCAAGTAGAAGAGTTGGTTCAGAACAAAGGCACCAAGGCTGAGTTTGTGAAGCATGCAAATGCACATCTGCAGCAAGTCTTAGCAGAGAATGATGTGATCAAGAAGTTGCAAGACTGGGAAGCAGAGAAGTCTAAGAATGCCATGTTCAGATCATTGATGAACTATATGCACCAGGTGGGGACGATTCTGTACTTTGTAGCAGCATCCTGGAATGCTTATCTGAATCTTCATCTTGAAGCTGGAGAAGCACTTAACGAGCTGTTTTTCTCAATGGACAGGCTAAAGTATAAGGGGCTCTGGCCACACACAGCTGATATTCACGCACGGAAGACCAACCACCCCAACACATGGAGGGAATTTGAATAGGGCAATATATCCATCACCAAGAATGCCATCCCATTTATATCCATTGGAGTGGATTATGCCCTTGAACTTCTTAACAAACTCATAAAAGTTCACGCTGGTCTCATTGGAATTTCCAATATATCCAAATGCAAGGCAACGCTTCTTCGTGGCAGCTCCTGAACTGTCCTGTCATGCAAAGGAGTTCAAGAACCAATTCGGTATTGGTGAAAGCCATGCCCTTGAGTATCATGACCTATCCCCAGCTGCAATCAAGCGAGACCACGGAGCAGTAAGCAAAATCAAGAGTGCCATAATGACTCACGGCAATTCATTTGCTGCTGATGGGGAAAGACTGTACAAACTTGATAACCCATACATATATCCTAGATGAATATGTACCGCAGATCTTGAAGATGGATGACAATGGACAAAAGCTGTATGAAGAATATGTTGCTGAACGGATCAATGGGGACGTCAGCCTTTGGGCACCAGTGAAGAGACAAAACAACAAGATGTTCACATCTGGCAACAAGAGGTATGCTGTCAAGGTTCATGACAAAACCATTTACATGAAGGGAACCAAAGTTCTGTATGGCAGACTTATGGTCCTTGCCAGGTCCAACCCAGACATGGCCCAGAAAGAAGCAATTGGTGCCAAGAGCACTCTTTGCCCCAGATAGGTCAGTGTTGCCATGCACTGACAAGTCGAAACTCATCCATCTCCTTGAGCAGCATGCATCAGAGAAAACAGAACAAGGTGACTCACTGCAAGATGAAGCCACTGAAGAGGACAATCTCAATCCCAGCAAGAGGGTTGCAGTGGTAGATGGAATGGTGCTTGTTCAAAAGTTGACTAAGAAACCAGCTTCAATGGTAACAGTGAGAGATCTTAGCCAAAGTTTCTATGACAGACTGATGAACCTCACGCAGAACTTTGACGAAGTAATTCTCATGTTTGAAACATATAAGACCGAATCCTTGAAGAATGCAACCAGGCAAAAGAGAAGACAGGGGAAGGATCCAGTCCAGTATCAAGTCAGAGATGCGACGAGCATCAAGCACATAACCATGAGCAGATTCCTGTTACATGAAAAGACAAAGGCTGATTTGACCAAGTACTTGGCAGAAAAAACTCTGTGCTACAGCAAATATTCCTCCAAGCTTGTCATCACTTCAGCATCTGACCAAACCAGGAGCAAAAAGGATATGGAACCTTTCAATGAAAACAACCATGAGGAAGCTGACACACTGATGATATACCTTGCAGTATCTTTAACAAGGCAAAACCCAAGAGATATGCAACTAACTTTTTCTCACCTTACACAGATGTCCTGGCCCTGGTAATTGCCAACAATGATTTGTTACCTAGGCACACCGCCATCTCCATGGCATCAGGTATTCTAAAGATCCAGCCATTCTCGGAAGTTCTAGGTCCAACAAAGTCAAAGGCTTTACCTGCATTCCAAGCATTCATTGAAATCCAACAAGACTTTAGCCTCTCTGAACCAGTGGCGGATTTAAGGGCGGGGGTGGGGGGCACCTGGTCACGTGCCCCCACCCCTCCATGGAGAGATTAATGTGTAAATCTCAAATATTGATAGAAACACTGAAAAAAATGATATAGTTTGTTTTTTTATGCATGTATTTAATGCTTACATTTGCCAAAGAAACTTCACCTACTACTTCTTTGTAACCTACAAATATTGGAAACAATGTAACAATCTTCAGAATTATAATCTCTCTCTCTCTCATTGACAAAAACAACTTTTGTTTCAGACAAAACAATCCTGCCTATCAAACCTCTTGGAGTTTTTTCATAACATGCTTGGTATTTACGACAGTAGTAGAGCAATCACTATACTCTACTTAGGTTTTCAAAGGGCCTTTGACAAAGTTTCACACAAGAAACTAATAACAAAAGTTAGAGCTTTAGGAATTCTAGGAGAAATAGCAGACTGGATCGAAGACTGGCTAACTAATAGAAAACAGAGAATCGTAATAAATGGTGAAGAATCAGAATGGTCAGATTGTAGGCTTCACTAGCAAGATAGCCAAATTTGCAGATGACACCAAACTAAGTGTAAATGCAGCAGACCCAGATACAGTTGAAAGCTTAAGAAATTATCTATGGAAAAAGGGACAATGGTAAAATATATGGCAAATGCCTTTTAACCAGGATAAATGTAGTGTAACAATTAAGAACAAATAACCCTCATGCCAACTACATGCCACTTGGGAATGACATAAATTATGTACAACAAGAAGAGGACCTTAGAGTTATTATTACCAAGGACTTAAAATCTACAAAACAATTAATAAAAGCTGAAAAGAAGACACAGAAACTAGTGGGATACATAACGTGGCAGTTCAGATAGAGAAATGAGGAAACAGTGCTGCAGCTCTACACATCAATAGTTAGACCACATCTTGAAAATGCTGTACAGTTTAGGTCACCAACACTAATAAAGGACATAAATAGACTAGAAAGGGTACAAGCAAGAGCCACAAAGTTAATTCCATCCATCAGGGAAATGGTTACCAAAGACGACTCGAGAGCCTGAACATGTATGGCCTAGAAACACGATGATTGCGATGACAACTAATAGAAACATTCAAAATACTGAAAGGCATAACAAAAGTTGACAGTAACCTTTTTACATTAAACGAAAACCAGACAAGAAATAATGGATGGAAACTAGAACTGAAGAGATACAACACATCCCACTGTGGGAACTTCTTCACATACAATATATGTGACACATGGAATAAACTGCCACTAGAAGTTGTAAACAGCAACAGTGTAGAAGAGTTCAAAAGAAAGCAAAGTTAGAACACTGTGAATGAATTGTAAATTATTTTAGTCTATAAATATATATATATATATATATGTGTGTGTGTGTGTGTGTGTGTGTGTGCGTGCGTCATACATATAAGTATGAATATTGATATATATGTCCCGTATGTGTGTACACACACACACACACACACACACACACACACACACATATATATATATATATATATATATATATATATATATATATATATATTATATATATATAGATATATCAAAATCCTAAATGGCCGCCCCCTATGAAAGATTTCTAGATCCACCACTGCTCTGAATGCCTCTGCATCACTTTTAATCCCTTGGTGATTTAAAATTTATTAACTCCTTCAGTAGAAATGCGCACTGGCTGATAGAGAAACACCATCAACATCACCCTGAAAAGGGCAAACTCCTGATGCAATTGTAGTGACTTTATGAAGAAAAGTCGATCAATTATTGTCTCACCCGGCATTTGTCTAGTACAGACTGACTGGGTCGAGACACGACGAGTGCCCAGTGCCCCGCGCATTCCCGTCGGTCGCCACACAAAGACGAGTGTCACTATAAAGTGTCAATAACAGTCTAACCTGCCCGTCCGTTTGTGCACTAGTATAGTTAACGTAATAATTACAGTTAAAGGCCACCCCTGTGTAGCTAAGAAGAATACACCTGTGTTAAACGTTTCATCGATTATTATTTTTGCATGTCCTACATCGCATGCACGTAAACTTCTCTCTCTCCTGTTTATTCCTTCATATCCCGAACCCACAAATGACCGAGATCAGGTCATATAATTTTGGTGTCAGTCGTGGGGTTTTGCGAATAATCGCATGAGGTCCTGTAAGGTCCTGTGGGGTCTTGCGAGTCCCTGTGAGATCTTATATAAGGTCTTCTGTGAGGTCTTGTGTGTCAAACAAACGTCAGTGCTATATCATTTTAGCGACAAACAGTGATATGAAGTGAAGTAAACATGGATACTAGAGAAAATTCGATGGATAGTGATGACGAGGGAAATCGTGAAACGAACGAACTGGACAAAAACAGTTATGGCTAAAGCAATCGGCAGAAAAATGCGAACAGTGCTAAGTACGGGAATAATAAATCGAGTGGCCCTACGATTTCGAAATGCACAGTGCTAACCAGAAAGACCGTGTACAATCACACCATACAATTTCGAAATGCACAGTGCTAACCAGAAAGACAGTGTACAATCACACCATATGTATGATTTCGAAATGCGCAGTGCTAACTCCAGTAAAGGACAGTGTACCATCACACACCCTATCGAATTTGCGAAATGCACAGATCTAACCAGAAAGACAGTGTCATCAATCAACACCCCTATCGATTTTAAGAAAAAAACCCAGTGCTAACTAGACAGACAGAGTGCGATCGCAGAAATCGTTAATAAATTACCGCTGTTATAGACAGTTTCGCGACCGAATTCGATAACGAGCGAGCGAGAGAATAATTCGAATCTGTGGAAGTATTAACAAAATATTGGAAAAATCCGTACGAGACATACGAACAGACAGAGACTATTGTGGGAGAATTCAAAATCGACGGTTGCAGTACCAAATTCAAACGACGGGGTGCCGTGGTGGTGGCACCCGAACAACCTTCGTGACCCTTCGTGACCCCCCGAGTAACCGACTCGTGTAGCAGACCAAGTAGAGGAGTAACGAACGTGTTTTGAACGGAGAGATGGGGAGCAGTACAGCCTCATCGGGAAGGACGGAAGGAGACAGCAGGAGGTGGCATAGAGGTAACGCCGGGAAGGTAGTACCCCTGGTTATCCCTAGTGCCGTGGGGGACTGTTTACGCAGTGCCCGGAACAAGGGACGCCTTGTTGTGTTGTTGAGAAGTAAGGAATACCAATCCTCAACCTCTGAGAAGTAGAAGACAACCTGTCTACCCACGAGTCATGCCAGGACAGAGAGAGGTCGACCAGAGTCCTCTCCCCCGTGACTCCGTGGGAAGGGGGGAAGTTCACCTCCTACTTCCGATCGCGACCTATTGAAGAGTAGAGGGATGGTATTAAAAAGGTGAATAGTGCAGAAGTTCCCTTACCAACCTCGACCCGTGAAGGAAGTCACGATACCTGCCTAAGGTATGGATAGGATCAAGCGATGTTAGAATAAGGAATAGCTGATAGACGTCAGATGACAGCTAGCAACCCAGTGAGAGAATCCAGGCTCGATGTGAAGAAGATACAAGCAAACTA